>NW_025779749.1:0-56597 GCF_021130785.1 Homalodisca vitripennis
CTAATCTTAACTAGTCACGGACGTCTATTAGCCCCTTCAAATTCTAATTTTGAAATGACAATGATTGATACGTTGATTAAACGAACTATAAATAATGTGTTTTTATTATACTACATAGTATTGGGGGAACTTTTTCAAACTCCTTTAATTATACTGAATCAATGTTTCATTGCAACCCTCTGAACGGCTACGAAGAAATTATGTAGTATCATACAAATCAAATCTTACAGAAATACCAGAGCTTAGGCTACTATTATCATATGGTTGCTTCTCCTCAACATCTCAAGGGAATTTTAGTAGGCCACCTTTGATTGAAAATTGGAATAGGATCCAACATATTTATAAATTTAGTCTACTTTATTAAAAATGTTTACTAAAAAAGGAATCAAATTAACATTCAATGCAAGTTTTATAACTATGACGGGGTTAAGGGACAATAAATTGGCTTTTTCAAAATGCATTGAAAAGATAACGGAAATCAACTTAAAAAATGCAGCAAACCTGTAACACAGAAAATTATTTAAATTTTAATCCTAAATTTGTATGTTAATTATTAGGATGGTTTTCCACGAGTATAAAGTAATCAGTTACAAGTAAATTCTGTTTGTGATATGGTAGACACATGGACACCAGATACTGAAACCGTTCTCACTTTAGGCAAGCCACACTTTACACTTTAGGGCCAACTAAAGTAAATTTTGTAATTGTTGCAGTAGGATTTTAGTTGCAAGTGGTTTTATTTATATTTAACTGACAATAAATTACGTAATGAAGTAAAATGAAAGCTTTTATAAAAATTCCTATTAAAGAATTTGGTTAGAATTAATAGTGGGGGAATCCTGAACCCAACAAGATGACCTCGGAAATTACTGATATAGCGATAGTCAAATCCATAACACACACTTTTGTCCCTCGGCTCCAACATAGTGACTACTAGCAATAATCGGGACGCCTCTCTACATGTAGGAGACCACGCTTACCATTTCTCTTTTACAAACACTTGCGAGCCCGATAATAGCTTGGTAATACAGGTTAATGTTGTGTAGCGATAGTCTAGTACTATAACACACACTTGTTCTAATAGCCGTCCCAAGGACCAATATAACACCATACTTTAGTAAAATCCTAAGTTTTCCTTATTTAAATACTACTGGGTCATATTTAAAGAACTATAACCAATTATAATAACCACACAAAACACACCATGTACATGTCGCAACAATGCATTCCAACTAAACAATAATACATAATGGTTCTGTCAGCATTATTTACAGTGGTTAGTAACAATAAATAAAAACTAAAATAATTAACATATTAAAAAACAATTAATGTTTTAGAATTTTATACTTGTACTAAACTAAAATAACAATCATCCCAATAACGAAATAATATGAAAATTAATAACACTCTTAATTACTGTTTTTTATCGGGAGGTGTTTTTTATTCTAAAGCTACACGTCTATGAGGTTCCGAATGCATAATTTATAGTGTATAAATATCAAATCAAACACAAAAAGTAACTGTTAGCAATATTACAAAATGTAAGCTGTGGTTTACTATACTATCTACTAAAAGGGACATTACTGCTGTTGTTGGCAGATTATAATTTTCATTGTTGAAGTAACTCATTTCGTGAAAGCGTCAGTAAAGATGCCATTATATTAATGCATCAAAATATATCAGATTATTGTGACGTGTTCAATATTAGCATTTAACTTAGGAAACTGGCTTTAGTACACTAGTACGTCATTAGCGGATTCTGTATATTAATTGTGAAATACAATATAACATCGTGCTTTAATAATTAGTAAAATTACCTTAATATAGATGTAAAATTATAATTTCAATTTTCAGAAGAACAGGTACTGTATTTGTTGTTTAAACACAATAATAATAACGTCAGGTAATGGATAAATTGTCACTCGTCATATTACGAGAACACATATGGTTACATTATACAATTAATTGCCCACAAAAGTGTCTCGGTGACGTTCTGCCGGTAAATGTCAACATTTGTCGCAGCAACACGGTGTACGGTTTGGGTCACTGCATCATTGTGTGGTAGTACACAAAAACAGTAATTAGGGAAACACTCGTATATTGCATTTTTCAATATAATACGTTACAATCTCTTTAAATAAATTATAATTACTTCTTTTTTAAACATAAATATGTTAACTATTGCGGGTACTACGGGTTTGGAAATCTAATACACTATCATCCTGTTACGTTTTAAAAGATTTTTATTGCATTATGGAACGGTTATTCCAATAAATTAAGGAACGGTATCTGTTCTTACAGCACTTGTATTTAAATATTGTATAACCAGCTTGTTCTGAGTAGTTAAAATTTAAAAATATGGTTATATTTATTAAATTTAAGTGATATGAAAAAACTTAACAATAACAAAAAAAATAGAAAATCTGTTGCACAAAAAAGCTGTTCCCTTTTCCAAAACTAGATATTTCATTTCTATAAAAAAGTTCTGATTATTTGACCAACGTGCCACATTCACTTAAACCTTTCCACATGAATCCTTTAAACAAGATCTCAATTTACAGATGGTCTGTATGTCGTATCGTATTCATTAGTTGACTTCTACTGGTGAACAACATAGAGTATAACTGTTGTTTAAATATATACATCTTCTGGGAATAATTGACCATTTTCATTTAAAACATACAAATTCATTATCCTTAAAACACATTTGTTTGTGTTTCTAAATAAACGTCAAAAAATTTTGCATAATTTTAATATGTTTTAAAAAGACATTTTAATAAATTAGAATTGCAAAAAAGCAACTTGCATTATTTTCAACAGTCTCCAAAACTTTTAGTGTAATACATTTATAAAACTTTTCATTGTATTTTATTCCTTAATAAATCTACGGTTTTTTCAGCGAAAGTGTAGCGGAGAAAAGATGTAGTGTTTTCAAAATACATAAATGTAATAATTAATTTTGAAAAGTATTACTTAGTATGGAAACGGTTTTGAGTTTAGATTCTTTGTTTCATTAAAATAAAATGTTTATAATTAATAACTAATACAAATCACTGAAAATGCCGTCATATTTTTCATTAAAGGCTCTGCCACACAAATATACTCTAATAACAAGGCACCAATCACGTATATTTAAAAGATTGTATTTTTTAACATTATGTTAAAATTATCTTCTTTTAATAATATTGAATCACAGAATTAACAAGTGGTATTGATTCGTAATGTATCCTGGAAAGTACTAGAGGAAGTTCCTGCTATGTATATATTTCTACAGCAAATTCGATATGCAACATAAGGGCGAATACTACGGCAGAGGGACTGCAGGGTCCACAACTAACTTCTATAATATAGAACTTTGTATTTGAACCCACATCTTCGTCCTTCGATGAATTCCATTGATACTCAAGATCTACTTGCCATTTACATACCACATTTATTCATCTCATTCCCTCATTATAACACTCCATTGTGTCCTTAAGTAATATTCTCACTGTTTAAAACAATTATGTAAAAAAATACTACTATGTGCAAAGTGTTATTCCAATAACACTAATAATGTTTGTATTTATAATAAATGTACTATTAATGAACCATTGTTCTACAAGCAAATTGATATAATTGACATAACTTATGTATCTTGCTCATAAAATTGCTTTTGAACGGTTTTATAGACGTATGATACTCATCATTTTTTCCTACACCTGTTCCTACCCATTATATGTTCAACTTGTATAAAAAGCTTAACCAAAAAAATAAGGTATTTATTATATCTGTTCTTAAAAGCATAAATCTACTTCTTTTGTGACAAAAAATACAAAAAAACTAGGGGTTTTGTTTAAAAGAATGTTTTTAACATATTGAAAACTGGTTTATTAGACATTGAAAAATAAATCTTATGGAAACAACTTTTATATAGCCCTCAGCAAACTATTAAAAGACAGTTTTTGCTTCAACATTTAGTACTGTAATATACTTAATATTATTTCCTCATACAGTAATATATATGTTTGGTATTTTGGGTAAATACAGTTCTCAATGTTTTCTATCCAGCATTACAATAAAAAAATTGGTAAGTAAAACAATTTCGTTACAAATATAGAACGATTTAACTGTAAGAAATGTATTCCATGTATATTGTGTGTTGACAGAATTCGCCTAGCGTGAACAGTACGACTTTACAGTAAAGAAAATATACAAACATACACCAACAATTTGTAATAGTACTACCACGGGTTGTATACAGATATTGAATCTCCCTTCTCTCTTAGCCAGAATATCTCCCCAGACTGGACAATTGTGGCCCTAAAACAGGAAATAGTACAAAAACTATAACACATTGTATAAATCAATAGTCAATAGAAAGTTAAAATTGGTTAATTCAGTATATATGGAGGCTTTACAATGAAACTTACTTACAAGAAGTGAAACCTGATTTCTTTACCGCTTACTGTTATAGCTATATGGCGTTAGTATGCACAAATCCTAACACAAATTGATAAAAAACGGTATATATGAAGGCTATACAGAAAAAGTTACTTACAATAAGTAAATACTGGAATTAAATTAACTTATGTTTATTATTTACATGCCTTTATTATTCCTGAAATATATTTAGGTACGTTATTAGGTTATAATAAACCTGCTTTCGTTAGCGTTACTGTTATATCTATATACAGTTAGTATAAACAAATGATAATACAAAATAATAACAATTTTCACCTCATTATAAATTTCAACCTGAGCTTTCCCTTCGGAACGAGTTAGCGAATGACGGCGCGAATTTCGCACTTGGCGGGAGATACGATCGACATTTTTCGCGTGAGATGCTACTGCGTCAAGAGTTTTCAACACACTAAACTCGGTTTGGTTCTCGTTTTGAAGGGAGGATTCAGAATAACGCGACAGTGTTGTCAACATGTCGAAAAAGTATTTCCTACAGCTGTGAGAGTACCAGTACACTTACTCGTAGAAACAAATTAACACTAATAAAAAAACCTCAACAAAATAATTATTAAATCTGCGTTGAGTCCTACTGTTGCAGCTAGTGAATTCATGACAGCTATAATATTAGTTCCTTCCATTATATTTGTTTTGGAAAATAGCAAACATATAGTGGAATGTAATGAGTTATCCGTATCTGGAACGTGGATGCAGTCTACAGCTCGAGCATTGTTTGAACGATAACCTCTCCCTCGTTTTCTTAGTCCCAACTTTCCCAACTTCTACAAAATTCCGGTTACTTGCCTAGGAAGTACAAACGCTCTAAAATTGAATGCATACTTTGTCTATCTATTTGTTTGTTCGTCCTTAGTCTGTGTGATAAATCTTTATACAAAGGTCCGAGAGGTCTGCAAACATGATACATGGCTCTTGTTCCAAAGATGAACTCTATTGATTTGAAGACCAAAAAGTAAAAGAGCAAGCCCACTCGCCAATATGTTTATTAGTGATTTTGTTCCTTTTTCCTTACGTTACATATGGTACTTAGAAACTCTGTTTTATAGTACTGCATACAACTAGTATAACAAGCCATCAATTCTCGATAAAACATGTTTTATCGCAAACTAAACTTTGAGTGAACATTTTTCTTATGAATAGCTATTTTAAAATGGGAACAATTCTAGTTTAAAATCGCGGTGTTTAAAAAATTTTAATTTAAGAAACACTAAAACATCAATAAATTTGTTAATAAGTGTTTAAATATTTAGTAATATAAAACATCTTTAAAAAACACAATAGCGATAAAAAATATTCTACTTGAGCCTAGTCTTAACTAAAAATACATGCTGGAAATTCCTCCTTCTTATTTCTTTACAGAAATAAAAGCTGGACTCAGAGGGACACAACATTTCAAGCGTTATTTATAGGAATGTTTCGGCATTCTTAAGCCATTAAGGTTTGGTAGTCTGGTTTAGTTTACTTTACTAAAACTTCTAGAGAAAATCTAGGGGGAAGATCGGATGAGCGAGCTGGTTAGTCCACAGCTCCATGTCTTCCTTCCTAACCATGTGCGGTATAAGAATGAGGTCTTAGTGAGGTAGAAAACTGGATAGGAAGTAGGGATTTTAACACTGTCCCAAATTATTTTCATGTACTGTAGGGACAATGTTACGTTCCCAACATTCGTAAGTATTGTAGTGCATTCTAATTCCATTCAAGAAAAAATATAGCAACAGAATTTACTAAAATTCCTGCCAAGATTGTAAATTCGCTAAGGATGTCGTGTATGCTTACAATCATCTAAGGGGTATTTATGAAATAAAAACACCTACTCGTAAATAAAAAACTTTATATAAATAACTGAATTGAACAACATCAGCTTAGAAGTCCTGACTAGAGAAAATGAACCCAAACAATGTCCCTGTATAAGAACGCTAGTCAAAAGCACAAACAATACAAACAAAACTATAACACTGCAGTATACACGGTATTTCACTTTCGTCGGTGATATTCACACAGATTTTCTGTTTGAGATAACAGTTTATCGGCGGAATTCTCAATAATTAAGTGGAGGCATGAGTTTAAGAACCGTTTGTTGTATGACGATCCTGAGCTTTACCTCATAAAACAATGTAAAACTTTAAGCACTTTTAAACCCCTATTTTCGGGCGTACAATCAGTATTTGTCTTATTTGGAAAGATATGATTAGTGAGTACCCAAACACTGTGTATACTTTACGCATAAATGTATACTTTTTTAAATTTGCAATGAAGAAATAAAAAGTTTGACAATTTTGAATAAAGAATATAAATGTGGGAAAAAATAAAAAAGATGTTTAAATTCATTTTAATAATATCTTTAAAACGGGACATCTCTCATAATTAATTGCACCGTAGCAAAAAAGTGTTAGAATTGCTTGAAGATTAACATTGTTTTTATGGACCTAAAATCCAAACAGTGTATGTACAGCTCCTCTTAAGATGAAATTGAAGAGTTATCTATTTGAAAAGGTATTACTACTACGTGGTGGAGTTCATTGCAGACTCCCAAACATGTTACTATTGATTGTATACGGGCATATATTATGGTAATCATAACATTGGCCCGTGTTCATTGAAAACGCTATGAATTAACGTGGATAAATTAATGTTCTAATATACATTGTCAGCTTGTTTGATTTTATCTGATTTTTTACTATTTTTTAGTGTGCTGGTAACATGATATTTCAACTTTCCCAGTATTACAAAATAATTCATGTCTTAATTTATGTATCTCTATGAAACAAAATGGATACAGTGCTTGCGTGTACACACCACCATTCTATCACACATTATGAAATATTAATGAAGTTGCAAAACCACTCAAACTTTTGTCCATACTCTATGGCCTGGACACATTTCATCCCCTGGCTTGGGTTTACTGGGATAGGGACCGTTATAACCTTGTTATTATTATTAAATTATATAGAATTGCTTACAAGAAAGTGATGTTGCCTGCGTAGTCAAAGTCAGGCATCCAATCTCATGCGCGCTTCTGTCTTCGGCTCTGTATCGAATTCTATCGCAGTGTTCCTGTAAAACAATACCACTTAAACAGTTTACCACTTAAAACTGTTTTACATACAGGGGGATTTTACTTCATGATAAAACATCTAGCTAAGTACTATTTATATACCTGGTACCATGTAAGCCTCACACTTGATTAATCTTATTCATGTATGGATTTATTTACTGCTCAGCCAACATCATCATATCTGGATAGTTTATATCCAGAAACAATGTGCAAATGTTTACACTATTTTATTTTTTTAGTTTGTGCAATCTATGTCTAATGCGAATGCTTCGTATTTTTACTATGTATATCTATACTGTTTGCATGCATTATTTCATGTTTTTTTTATAATGCTAAAATTGCTGTTAAAAAATGAATATTTCCATTAACATTTAGGTAATAAAAATAATTTAAAAGACTAACACGAATAATTATAACTTGTCACGTTAGACTAATTTCCAGCTGTAGCCTCTACACGCGGTACGTACGATGGGCAATTAATCAGAGATCATATACCTGCCCCTGTGTTACACTTTCAGATATGGTAAGTTACTGTATAGTCAGTTGTACCACACAGGTGTCTCACGGAACTCTCTGCTGTACTTATAACCGTGATGTGAGAATAAAACTAAGACAAAACTTGCTCTCTGAATCACAACATTTGATAATTTTTTTTCAAGCGCTTAATTTGTACTCCTGAGGATTTCCGCATTAGACCAACCAACATCTTATGTAAGTATGCATCTTATGTATCACCAGTAAAAAACCTATTATTTGTATTTTCCGTACCACTTACAACATCAATAAGACATTACCTACCTCAGAGCGACCAAAACAGTTGACGACGGTGATGTCGGCGTCCTCCTGTGTCCACGAACATGCCCACGGCCACACCGCTCTCGCGGTCCAGGGCCTGCACAAACGAACCGTCGGAAGTCGACCTTTGGTCGCGAGGACTTGATGGTGAAGATGATGGAGTCCCTGGTTCGTGATCTTCCCAGTCTTGCTACAAGAGAGGGTGTAGGGCGAGGGTGTGGTCTGGGGCAGCGCGCTGTCGAATGGGTCAAGGGTGAGGCAGGTGCTGGAGTCCAGGTCCTCGGCAGCTAGCAGCAGTGCTGGAAGCGCTAACCAGACAGTCACTCCTGCTCCTGGCAGCATCTACGTCACGTGTGCTGACTCTTGCTCGGCTGTCTTATGCCTATCTTGATTTGTCAGGTAAAATAATTTGCTTAATTGATTTAATGGCAAATTTAATTGATTCCTTAAATAGATCGAAAAATTGTCGACCTATTGCGTACGGCAAATTGAAATTAATTTTACTAAATGTTCTCAATATATAAACTTTTTGTTGACTATTTTTGGACTTTTAAACTATTTAACAAATTGAACAGTGTGCGACCCAAAACAATACACAGAGTTTATTGAAAAATATTGGCATGAAGTATTTTAATATAAATTATAAAAATATAATGTAAAGATTTATTTCATCGCCATCGCCAGATGATGAAAACTTTTGTTTCGAAAGGCTTCGTCCAAAAAATAAACTATTTGGAAAAGTGTTGTTTTATTAACATTTAGTACTACTATATTGGTGTGTGTTAGGTATTAGTTTTGGTTTAACAGGTATTATATTATTGGTATGAATTCAGCAGTTAGCCAACGCAAGACTACAGCAAATGAACCGGAACGTTTTTGTCTTGCTCCATGACCTTGCATATTGTATGCTGTATTGTGAAAGCTCTGTGATTTGTGTTAAAACTTTCCATATTCATACAACCATATAATTTTTTATTATCGTTAAATTTTATTACTGTAACAAGTTTCTTACTTTCTCAGTCTATAGGTGTTTTTGTAAATTTCAAATGTTATATTGCAATGAAGCTTCAAATGTTTTCATTATAAACTGATGAGACAAGCTTTACCCTATGTGCAGTAGACCACGTTTTTTAATGCATGCATTATTATGACAAATATACTTTTTATATCAAATTTATAGTAATATATATCACATTCTCGTATAATTTACAAAAATAAATGAGCTCAACAAATATATATATTTTATGAAATTATAACTTATTTTCATTAGTTCTATTAAATAGTGGTCATGAAGTTAGTACAAAGTCCAGGTATTTACAATTATAAACAAAAATTCTTGGCCAACATCCATCATGAGAACTATAATATTACGAAAAATTTCGACGCAGTAAAATGTATTAGTAAAACCTATTACTGTTTAATGGATTCAACCTGATACAATTGATAAAAATAAAGTATTATGCAAGAAATGCAAAATAGCTATCTTATTAATTGTGTTATATATTATTAGATAAAGTTTAGAATTATTTACAATCGTTTAAATTTCTTTTATAGTAGTACTATGTGCAATATTTACTTTGCCCCAAATTTAAATCAATAAGAAATTTCAAATCAAAATTAAATTTCTATTTTGTAATATAAAAACTAAAACCGTCTTATATCTTGACCAGCATAATATATCTAACCTGATACTATGCAGAATAATTATTACCACTTTACAATGAAAAACTAAAAAGTCAAGTTAGCATACAACTGATAGTTAATAAAAACATATTAATGTTGTACTCCAAAATGTTAGTGAACCGGTATAGTTATAAATATCAAGTTCACAATCACTTTCCTGTTTATTGTAAGTTTTTCACATTAACCTGTGTAACCCTCTTTGTGATGATGGCAACAGATCAGCATAACTACGAAGTATAATACATTTAATACATGGTAGTGACTGATGTTGGCTTACCTGTATTATGTACGGACACTGTAACTCAAGAAGAAACTTTGACGTTCATTTTTCAACCAGCAAAACGATAAACAAGAATGCCCACGTAAATGTATAATGTTAGTTTTATCAGACCTCTCCAATCTGATATCAATGTCACTTGTCTCACTTCTGCCATAACTGACCGATGTCGCTGATTATGTATAAATTAATGCATTTTTCGGTTATTACACATTTCTACAGAACCATTAAAAAGTTTCTTAATTAAAAACAAATAAATAACAGCAGCTCTATCACAGCTATAATCTTTCTATAATAAACTGAGCCAATTTTTGTAAACAGACTCTTCTACTATTTTGATTAATCAATATATGGTTTTGACGATTGAGGTGTATAAAGAAAGGCCTTGGTGTGTAGTTCTACTAAGTAATTTATAATAACTGTTTTTTATTTCGAAAAAATAAAGTCAGCTTTAAAATTTTGATTTTATCTATAATGATTACATATATATATATATATATATATATATATATATATATATATATCGTTTGTATTCTAAAACGGATATATATTTAGTACAATGTAAGCGACAAACAATTATTAATGTTCAATTAATTTCCAATTAATAATTCACAGTAAAACAGTTCCAGTTAAATATTAATAAATTAATAAATTTCCAACTTTCAATTAAAGTTATTAACAAAGTTCAATTTTAATTCAGCTTTCTTGCAAGATTGAACCAACTGTAACTTGTATGATTCTATTATGCCCTATTGTTCATAAAAAATTAATTATGCAGCAAAATTAATTTAATATCACATCAGGAAGACTATTTCAACGAACGTACAATAAATTTTGGGCGCTTACCTAAAAATCCCTCACGAAAAAAAATTAAGAAACACGGCTTACTCTAATTAACCACGAAAATAACCAAAATAAGGGCGAAAATTATAAGCGGGTGCTTAAATACTTCAATACAAAAGTCGCAAACAAGACAAGTTCTAATCAATTCAAGGCAGTCAACCTGCCTTCCTAAAAATTTAAAACTACCAGTCCTAACTTGCCAAAGTATTTACATGTTCTTTTTTTACTCTGACTTTTCCCAATCTAATCTAAAATAAAATCCCCAATATTTCGATCCCAAAATTTTCATTTCATTTAAATTTTAATAAAAAAATCAATGTAGCTTTAAAAACGCTACTCAAATCAAACACACATTCAGGAATATAAAAACACAAAGAATTTAAAATCTAATCATCCATTTGTTGGAAAACCATGCCCACTCTGACTGTATGTTGCAGGTAGGCTGTGCCTTTTGATGAATGATAACGCTATGTTGTCTCGTTCTTCAAGTCACGAACCTGATACAATCGATAGTTATTAAGAAATAACATAATTACAAACACTGCTATCAACAATATTACTTTGATACTATAATTTAATTAGACAAGAAAGCAAAATAAAATTGGGTAACAAATGTGTAGAGACTGTATTCAATATCACGTTTAATGCATTATTATTATTATAGTACCTTAATCAATATCAGACCATAATTTCTACATTACCAAAAGAAGAAAATTACATAATTAAAGAATGGATATCAAAATTAGAAATGATGGAAAATACAACGATTTATTTGTACAGCTTGTAGAGATAACTGAACAATACAAAGAGTTTTCTTATAAATACTATCGCATATAAAAATTATTAACTGCTAATGTGAGTAATGGAATAAATGTCGAATGAGAGTTACTCTGTAAGAACAAAGTATAAGTAAAGGATCACATCAGTTTTGTATAAGCTCGGTGTTTTGTCTTCCTGGCTCCATAGATTGCCACGAAAAGCTCCATTCCCTATATTGGTTTAACATTATATAAGGATACACTTGCGTATTCTGGTTGCAGTAAATTTGAGATTCCAGATACAACTTTTTTCATCAAAATCGATAGTTTCTAACTCTGCAGGGCGTAAACAAGATTTTTAAAATGAATGATAGACGTGGAAAAGATAATTGATATGCAAAATATTTTCCGGGTATGTATGTTATAAAATAGACGGGTTATTCGTTTCATTTTGTAAGTAACTACTTTTCTATACTCAGTTTAATCTATGATGTGATGACTAGAATGCGATTGTCCAGGAATTACTGTATCAAACTCACAATATATTTACTATAATAGAAATGTAATTTTACTGAGAGTTTAAAATGTTCATAAAGCTGAATGTATATCCGAGAGGTTTATAAATCCTCGGGAACAAATTTCCAAAGATAAAAATAGATCATGACTCTTTTATACCCATGAAAAGTCTTTGTCCGTTTTAAGCTTGCTATTCTCAATGTGTTATTCGTATAATACTTTGCTATGTAGGGGGTAGTAACCACCTCCTAAAAGTTACCACAACTATTTTACTGTCACGAACACTTACAAACGGAACGAGCCCGTCCAATGTCGTTCGTTTACACGTATACGGGCTCTCATAGGTGCCATGTGCCATACTGCGTGAGAACAGAGGTATGCTGACATTGATATTTAAAACCTAAATAGCTGACCCTATAAAGTCATGGGGACTCATCTAAGCCCGAATAAGGTTGTATAAGTTCACGCGTTAGAGAATTTACATCTTACTTGCTTAAGAGGAGCACAGTTCGATATTATAATAAATGTTGTTAAAAGGTTATAGACAATAAATTTAGTTTTTTTTTTCTGTTCAATCGTTGTTTCTAAGATAAACATCTACGAGATGTGCAGCAAAAAGATTCTTAGTTATTTTATTAACATGTCCTTCTAATTCAACTGAATTGCTTATTTGATACATACGAGAATGCCTTCATATTATTTCATACACAAGATAAGTATCACTTTGTATTTATGTGTGTATAATATTAGTTACAACGATAAAGTATATATAAAGTATGATATACAATTATTTGTATATCAAAAGGGCATTTCTGTTGTTATTAACAAAAAGGTTGACTGTCTTTAATATGGTTGCAGGGAACAAAAACCTTAACAAGTTTAAGTAGAAGTTTATTTCCCATGGGAGGACGGTCCGTCGACTGTCTCTAAGATTGGTCGATTTAGTCTTTTGAAGGATATTGTACTTAAAGTAACCTTCTAATGCAAACAAACAAAACGTCCATGAAGTGACAAACTCGGAAAAAGTTTACCTACTTTACAGTCCCCGGACGTTACAGACGTCAGGTAAATTGCTCTGTCATTGTTTACTAAATAATTCTTGGTTTTTTAGCTTAAAGGGTTCTGTAGTTCCTCAACACATTATTTTGGTTTACTTCTTCAACATATTCAAAAGAGCATTACATTTATCCTCATTCAGGATAAACAAAACCGTAAGCTTCATTACTGTTTTGCCTAAAATAATCCAGATTTTCTACTTCGTAAATTTCTTTACAATAAATATATATTTTAGTTTAAGAATAATTGCATAATATTATAGTGCACATGTTTCAGATTTAATTTAATTCCTCATGTTATTTTACCGTTGTAAATTAAATCATGAGTTAAATAAAGTAAAAGAATAAGCCCAAGTTTAAATATATTTTATTGTTACTAAGAATATCCAGACAAATATTTTATTAAAAACGAGTAATTCATTTTTCTACACCCAGGCAGTTTTGTAATGAAGTAAGAATTTTATAAATTCTCATTATTGCTTGGATATTAGGATGTCCCTGAGTTCATGGATGGCAATGAATAAATTTTTTGAAACTCAAACATTGTTGAAAATCAATGATCGGCCTTCACACAATGGAAGGTCTGTTACTATATCACGTTAGTTGCATCTACACCTAATTGCGTTACGGATTAATCATTTGGACTTATGAAAACTCCAAGACTCCCTATTCGTTCTTTAAAAAGAGGGAAATAAATGTCATTTTTGGACTCAGCTGATCTCAGAAATGTAAAAGTGTTTTTAGAGAAAATTATTGACTTACTTTTCCTAGTATAATACATTCTGGAGTCTTTGACATTTTCCCTTATAAATAATGACTTGTTTCCAATAAAGCAAACTAATTATAACCTCCGAGGAAATACTTTCTCGGCCCTTTCAAAACATAAGACATCCTTCTTTGAGAAACATACTATTTATTCATGCGTCAAGCTTTTTAACATCTTGCGCGAAAAGTTCAAAGAGGCCTCTAATTTAAACTCTTTTCGGAATAAGTTGAACAAATTTTAATTCTAATAGAATACTACATCATCTATTTTTTTTTTTTTTACTGATGAAAACTGTTAGTATTACGGTATTTTATTTGTTTGTACTTATTTTATATAATGACGATTGGCATGCATTTAAAAATTCTCAGCAAGAATAAAACATTTTAATTTTTAGTTAAGTCTATAACTATTCCTCTTCTTGATAAACGGTTCAAGGAAATAGAAAATACTATAACCTATGGCTACCCTTAAAACTACTGATGTTCGGTTACGATCGTGAATCAAGTGAAAGAGTTTGGGTATTGTGATTTATATTACATTTCCAGGAGTGATTGACTTCAGACAATTTAAAAAGTCCTCGATAAAAACCACAGTTTGCGGAAAGAAAAGTCTCCAACCATAAATAATCATACAAAAGTGAACTAATTTCATCGGTTTCCTATCTCTTAACCTTAATATTTTGATAACCTATACATGCAGAAAAGTTACGTAATGCAAAAAGGATTTAATATATACAAATACTCAATCAGTTATCTGGTCATAGGAGAGTCATTCAATGCTCTCGGTATGCAGTAAGAGGAAGAGAGCAGTGGACTAATAAATTCATGGAGGCTTTACGATTAAAATGAAGTCAGTTAACTGGTCCTAACAGAGACGTCCACTTCCCCTCACTACGCAGAAAAGAGGAAGAGAGCAGTAGACTAATAAATTCATGGAGGCTTACGATTAAAATTAAGTCAGTTAACTGGTCCTAACAGAGGCATCCACTTCCCCCTCGCTACGCAGAAAGAGGAAGAGAGCAGTAGGCTTAAAATTCATGGAGGTTTACGATTAAAATGAAGTCGGTTAGCTGGCCCTCGTATACTCATCCTATTACTCTCGGTGCGCGGTCAGAGGAAGAGAGCAGTAGTGGACGAATAAATTCATGAAGGTTTGCGATAACAGTGGAATCAAGTTTTGCGGTAATCAAAGTTGGGGAGTTGATGTTTGTGTTTGTTGATATATCAGTGTAGGCGCCGACAGCGCTATAAATGTGCGGGGAAGATATTCGTCTATCTCATTGACTGTTTTAATATAGTTATATTGGTTATCCGGATAAAAAATATTAGTTGGTAATTTCCAAATAAATATATTTAAAAAAATATTTAATATTATATAAGTACAATTTTAAAACATACATTACTATTGTGATTTTTAATTTATTTTGTAAGTCTATTTAGTTAAAAATTTGGTCTGTTTTAAAATAAAATTAACTGGTAAAAATTTTAGGTGAAATAATTATTTGTTTCGTAGGTGTGGTTTGAGGTAGATTTCATAGAAATCTGCATATTTTTTGTATTTTTAGTTAAAACAAAAAAACACACATTCATGAGCATTATATAAATGGCACTTAAACTAAAGTTTTTTTCATTGGATTGTATTTCACACATAACCTGGATCACACACTTGCCGGGTGAGTGCGCTACCACTACACCGCAAGGACCTTACTTTTTATTTATTTTAAATTTGGACATTTCTGTCACATATGTGTTTAAATAACCAAACTAACATATGATTTTAAAACCAAATAATGTATATCAAATGGCTTTTATTTAGATTACATTACATTATTATAAATGGAAGTAGCCGAATTTAATTCCAATAAGCATTCCATAAAATAGTACTTTCTTCATCGGGATTCAAAACCGAATACGTATATCTGGATTATCGTATTTTGATTATGATGGTCATGATAGGAAAAAATAATCTTTTTGACGTCACGTAATATATTCAGACAGAGGGTGTACAAAGTATTTAGTAATGTACTACATTGGGGGATTAAATCTAAACACTATAACTACTATAATCCTGAATTAAGTTGGTACAGGTGCAATATTTTTATATAGCTTAAATAAGTTTGTTAGCCAGTCTTACACAACAAAAACTTTCCAGATGGTGGCAATTCGCATTTGAGCAAAGATTTATACTTGACTACTTCCCGTAAAAATAAGACTAATTTTTTCCCGGTAATGGACGAAAACATTTTTAGTTGTGTACGAAATTGTGGGAATAATCGGGAAAACAATAAGCACCGAAGTCTAAATGAATTTAGGCTAAACTTGGTGCAGAGACAATATTTTTACATAGCTTGGTTGAGTTTCTATAGCTAGTCTTAACCAAAAACCGCTTCAAGATGACGGTCAAGTTATGTCTACGGTATAACACAACATAAATAAAAATTTTTACTTTTATTCAAACTCTAAAATAATTTCAAGTAAAATTTACTCTCAATTATTTCTTGCTAAATCTTAAGGTTTAAATATGGCGGTCACTTAAAGTTATAGAACCAATTAAACCATTGTAAGTGAATATTAAAAATAATTTTAGATTAATTATAATACAGCACACGTGTTTTACAAAGAAGTCTATAACAATTATTCTCTAGTAGGTTGCAGAATTATGGAGGTTCTAAATGTTTGAAAATGTTACGATTACATTAATGCACCAATATAGATAATTCAATAAATGTATAGTTATTAAAAAAACTACAATTATTTAACCACAAAGTCATGGAATAAAAAAAAGTAATACATTTTGAAATTGGCTAAAAAAAGCGTTATAGAGTAAATGATAACAAATCCGGTTTGTATTGCGATAGAATAAAGGTGCAATGATTGGAAATGTACTAGTAAATTGTGATTTGTGGACATAATTAATAGGTAACAATGTACTAAAACATAGTATGTATTCTTAAAGAGAGTTTAAAAAGTATACGGAAATATTACAGTAATCTAATTGAATCCATAAAAATAATCATCCAATGACAATAAAACCAACATCAAGCACAGGTAAAATTCACCTAATTTTTTTAATAACCTATGATATAAACTAAACAAATTTAGTGTAGTGAGGTAGAATCAAATAATCTTGAATTAGAAATTATTCAAATAAAGATTTAAATACACATATTTTTAACAAGGTTATGTGCCTTGCTCTCCACCTCCTTAGTTGCCTGAAATCTGCAACTACTTAGTTACCACTCAGAGATTCCAATTTTGAAAATTTATAGATTTTGAAGTAGTATGAAAAGTCTCATGAATCGCAGCTACATTGATTGTTAAACAATTTTAATAGTATTATAAATAATAAATATTCTCATGAAAAAGCTAGAAAAAGCAATTTTTTAAATATCTGTTGTCAGAAATATACCTAACCGTTACAAACAATGCTTAAGGTAAAGTTCAAGCACTTGGGATGCACACAACTGTCAGCTGCTCACGGCTCAGTCATAGTTGCTTGTTATCTGTTGTCAGAAATATAGCTAACCGTTGCAAACAATGATTAAGGTAAATTTCAAGCACTTAGGATGCACACAACTGTCAGCTGCTCACGGCTCAGTCATAGTTACTTCTTATCTGTTGTCAGAGAGGAAGGTAACTGTTACAAGCATCATTATGGTAAAGTTCGAGCACTTGGGATGCACACAACTGTCAGCTGCTCAGGCTCAGTCATAGTTGCTTGTTATCTGTTGTCAGAAATATAGCTTACCATTGCAAACAATGATTAAGGTAAAGTTCGAGCACTTGGGATGCACACAACTGTCAGCTGCTCACGGCTCAGTCATAGTTACTTGTTATCTGTTGTCAGAGAGAAAGGTAACTGTTACAAGCATCATTATGGTAAAGTTCGAGTACTTGGGATGCACACAACTGTCAGCTGCTCACGGCTCAGTCATAGTTGCTTGTTATCTGTTGGCAGAGAGAAAGGTAACTGTTACAAGCATCATTATGGTAAGTTACCTTAATGCACACAACTGTCAGCTGCTCACGGCTCAGTCATAGTTGCTTGTTATCCTGTTGTCAGAGAGAAAGGTAACTGTTACAAGCATCATTATGGTAAAGTTCGAGCACTTGGGATGCACACAACTGTCAGCTGCTCACGGCTCAGTCATAGTTACTTGTTATCTGTTGTCAGAGAGAAAGGTAACTGTTACAAGCATCATTATGGTAAAGTTCAAGTACTTGGATGCACACAACTGTCAGCTGCTCACGGCTCAGTCATAGTTGCTTGTTATCTGTTGGCAGAGAGAAAGGTAACCGTTTCAAGCATCATTATGGTAAGTTACCTTAATGCACACAACTGTCAGCTGCTGAGGCTCAGTCATAGTTGCTTGTTATCTGTTGTCAGAAATATAGCTAACCGTTGCAAACAATGCTTAAGGTAAAGTTCGAGCACTTGGGATGCACACAGCTGTTAGCTGCTCACGGCTCAGTTAAAGTTGCTTGTTATCTTTTGTCAGAAATATAGCTAACCGTTTGCAAACAATGCTTAAGGTAACGTTCGAGCACTTGGTATGCACACAACTGTCAGCTGCTCACGGCTCAGTCATAGTTGCTTATTATCTGTTTTCAGAGGAGTTGGGAGTTTAAATAGATCTTTCTTCTTCATTGCATCCTTCATATTTATTCCAAACTTTGGCGTTGTTATTTCAAAAGCTATCCATGAAACTGCGATTTGTATGTTAAAAAATAGTTAATAAATCGGTTTATTGTGATTTTTTAGGAATCCATTGAATACTAACCACTTTAGGCATTTTTGGTTTAAAATTGTGATTTACTCTATTAGAAGACTTTATTAACAATTATAACATCATGCCTGCAATTACACCATTGTTGCCAATCTTTCAAAAACAAGAGTTGGATTACAATTTAATAGTGAATTGTAAGTGGTATAAAAGTATATGATGTTTTCTTCAAAATATGTCTGTTATTAGTGAAATCAGTACAAAAAGAGCAAGAATTAAGGTATCGAATTGTTTGGCCAAAATGAAATACAATAAGTCTAAATAATTGTCTATAATATATTAAAATACATATATATATATATATATATATGAATCCGTGTTGCCTGTGAATACCCACTCAATATTCCATTTATGAACAGATTTTCGATTACACGAAAAGCTTATTGTTGACAAGCCAGTGAAGTACGAAAACCTGAGGCTTATACTGACATCCAATCACAATCGTGCTTTGAATTTGAACAGAAAAGTCACTGCCGTCTCGTCTAGTAGGACGGGTTAAAGTTTTTGTGATTAGTCATACATATTAATATATTAATTCATCTGTGTAGAATTGATTAGAACGATTTTCTTCTTATAAATGTCTATACAAAGAATTTAAATATAAGTGCTCCAAAACGCGGTTACCCTTGCAATTTCTTATGTTAAACGATAACATTCACCATGTATATATGATAAGTAATTATTATTTTTTTTTTTTTGTTTTTTTGTTATACACGCAGAGTTTTGTTCAATAGTGATGAATTTCAAACGAACAAAATATATTGTAGCTATATTTTTGAGTTATTTTACAAAGAACTTTGTAAGTTACCTGTACACTTAACATACAACTTCTGATAGCACCCTTCGCTCAATGTATGTATAAGTATTCTATGTGTGTCCAATACTCAATGTATGAATAAATTACTCGATGTTTGTATGAATACACAATGTATCAATAAATTACTCTAAGAATAAATACTCAACGTATGTATAAATACTCATTGTATGTAAATAACCAGTGTATGAATAAATTACTATATTTACGTATAAATTCTCAATGTATGTATAAATACTCATTGTATGTTAATAAATTACTCTATATATGTAAAAATACTCTATGTTACTCAATGTATTAATAAATTACTCTATGTTGGTATAAATATTCAATGTATGTATAAAAAAGCAAAGTATGTATATATACAGAATAGAAGAATAAATTACTCTTTGAATGTATAAATACTCAATTATATATATATATATATATATACTTCAAGCGTCAATAACTTACTGTATGTGTATATAAATATTCTACCTACGTGTAGTGTTGATAATGGTTATTGAATTGAGCATTTTCCTTTCTTAAAAATCTCTGAGTATCTATTGAGCATACACGTATAACCCAAATTATAAATACTAAACAATTTTTTTAAAATCAATAAAGCAAAAGACAAATATTAATAAAGAAACTTTGCTTGGATACGTTGGAGTTAAAAATTGTGTTGGTACTTCATTCTGTCTTTCTCAATAAGTATATGGAATTCAGTGGAATGTTTTCCAGAGATCATATTGTAACCCGATGGCCGATAACTGGACAGTTTTACTTTCTCAATGATGCCTTAAATTCCCTATAATCGTACAGCTTTACCTTTGCTATAGTTTAAAGGAAGCTGCTACGGTAGCCAAAAAATAATAAACTCAACCTTTTGTTTATCACAAGAGTTTAAATGTCCCTAGGGGGAAAACCCTGTCTACCTTCCTTGTTTTCTTCTCCTTTACCACATAAAACTTGTAAGGCACTTATTACTTCAAAGTATTGTATTCTTTACATTTAGTAGTATTTAATACTTTTGGCTTATTTCCGTCTTCATAACAAATTAAATGCAAACATTTTAGAGCAATCCGTGGGTTAAACATTCTTAATAATATAATAGAATTTATATTTAGGTATTGTATTTAATAGTTTTAGTCCTGAAATTATGCGAAGTAATGATTTATTTAATCACAAATAACCCTCTATAAGATTATACTCCATAAATATTTCGAACAAATCAGGTAAAAACGTTTTTTTCATGTGTGTTTTTTTATGTAATGAAATATGCGATAGCAACGCCATTCTTTTATTTTATGTTTTGAAGCGTATATAATTTTTCAAAACACCGCCTAAGTATTAAACCTTTTTCTTACCTCATGTTGTATTCTTACGTTCAGAACATCAGGCCTTAAGACATACAGCATTGTTAGTATTATATTTGGTGGTATGGGTACAGTCTTGGCTTTCTGCGCACGTCCATGTCTTTATATGAAAGGCATGTAAAGTTCCACATTAGAGTAATTATTGAATTCTTGTAGGACTTTTAAGATACTTTTAATTCTTTCAAAGCTCTAAATTATTGAATTTACGCGGGAATTTAAAGCTAATTTTCATTCTTTCAAAGCTCTAAATCTGATAAAAAAACTTTTTTTTAATACCATAGTTTTCCCTTATACCGTAACGTTTTTGGAAACAAACCTTGTTTTTACAAAAACTTCAGATAATGGTTTTAATAAGCTTAAAATAACCTTAAAAATTAGTGCATAGAGATATTTTTGTACAGCTTTTTTATCAAGCCCAAATAAAATACAAAATTATATTATGTCTATCGAATTTCATGTTTAAACCATTTAAAAACTAATCCAAAAAATCTTTTAAAGCTTGTTGAAATAAATTTCTTACACTCCCGCATAGAGCAATAGAGAAAAACCCGTTAAATATTCCAGCTTAACCTTTATTTTTGATTCTGATATACTGTAACAGTGATATTTAAGTAAATAACATTTGACTTACACTATGTGTATATGTACATACAATAATAACAAAGTTTATATAACCTATTTATAAAATATTATAGCGTAGATAACGTTTTATTATATGGGTCTATAAAAACTTCTTCTCGTGAATTCACAGAAAATAAATTCAAATCTAACTTTTCCAAACGATTTTTTTATTTACTTTTGCAATAAAAATTGATGTTTTGTTTGCTAACAAATATATTTTAAATGATATGACAATTTAGTATAAAACGTTTACATAGAATAATCTTTCATAAGAAAAAAATTAAAGGATTAATTCATTGTTGTATGCAGCTTACTCATATTAATCAATGGCTAGTTAGGACACAATAATGATTTGTTAATAAGGGAAGTTCTATAGCATATAGTTTTAGTAACTATAATAGGATTTTATAACAGAATACTGTGAACTAAAGTGGAGCCAGTAGATTTGTACTATAGACACACGCTGGGCCGGATTAAAATAAAATATGAGTATTTTTCAGAACTTAGTTCCTAATATATGTCAATAACATGTAAAAGTTTGCGCATATGTAAATCAATATCGTATGTAATATTTGAGAACAGCTTCGCTTAAAAGAATATAAACTACAATTAGAATGTAAGGGAAAATAATGCACTCTTGGAAGGTCGTAGATTAAACTAGTTTGAGAGAAATGGCTGGTATTTCATCAAGCTCTTCCAAACTACTTTTCTTTACCCTTTGTTTAGAAAATATCACGAAGCATTCTATTAGTTGACAGGTTTCCTTAATCATGAAAGCAGGTGCAATCCTGCATGTTGACACAATTCCCTGACTCTTTCCGCATGACTGCCTTGTACTGTTCAAGCCCAAAGTAAATGAGAAGAAAGTGAATACATATTAAAAAAATGTCTGCAGAGCAGTTAAAAAAATTAGGAGTTAACAACAACGATACCCTGGAACCAGACGATTAATTGTACAGTATCACCAAAAACGAGCACATGATCCAATAAAACTTAGATGCTTAGATCAATAACACCACTATTACGCAACATCATAGACGTAGAGACATCAGAGAAGAAGATCTGTAAATAATGGATATTCGTATTTAAGCGAATGTTGTGTAACCATCTTCAGTTGTTTTGCCAGCCAAATTAAAAATCTAAGTTTATTAAAATCTTCGTTCTGAACGTTTCACTATATAACATATAATATATGTACACATAAGGTAGCTATGATGGAAAGGGTTGATTCAATATTATTGTTAAGTTTAGCTTCATGTCATCTTCTGCTCAATGCAGCATCTAAAATCTTTCACGTTCTAAAGGCTGTAGAGCAATTAACTGTACACTTAATAAGACAATAACAACACCTATACATCTGAATTACAGGGGAATGGCTCTTGGGTAACCAGGCAAAGCTATTTTGTGTCTGGTTATCTCTGATGTCGAAGCGAAGCAAGGATAAGTTGATGTGAACATCCTTATGAAGAGGAAGGTGAAATAGAGCTGAACTCAACATTGGCGTTGTAAAAGTGATTAACAACAATGCGTTTTTTAAAGAACTCATAAACTCTACATTTTTTTTAAATATGAAAATACAACTGGAATGTTTATATGTATGTATAAGACATGTCTTTTATTTGCCTCCAAGTATACAGGGTGATTCAAAACTAAACGGCAATCTCTCGAGAGCTTATTCTATAGCTAAAAACAAGTAAAAAAGTTCATATAACCATATGCCCGGAAACGCTTCGTTAGCGAGTTACGCCTAGCGAAAGATTTCGCCCGGATTTCAGAACCCTTGGTGAAGTCAGGCCGTATAAAAATGGTAAAGGTAGTTACAAAGATACAAATACGATTTTTTTTATATTTTTATATCTGAAAAATTTATTAAAATTCGTCCCAGAGCTGTAAATGCAATACTTTCAGAGATATCTTACGTAAAACACAAGAATTGGTGCAAAGAAATAACACATTTTTGTGTTTAACGTAAGATTACTTCCATAAATGTTACATAAAGGTCATTTTTTCTTAAACAGATTTGTAGAACATTTAATTCTGAAAAGATTCATGTAAATTACTTAGGAAAAAATTAATAATATGTATTGAAATTTAGCTTTATTTAAAAATAAAACAGACGCACAAAAATGCATATTCTTATATGCATAAAATATTAACTAATGTTTAGGTTGTGAGTAACAGCTGATCATTTATTCTAGACTGAACATTAACATAAAATGTATTTACCTTTATAAAACTGTAATAATCACCTATAATAGTTGCTCAAAGTGTCCTCCGTTGTTAGCAATGCACGTTTTCGCACGACGAATCCACTCTTTTCTAGCGCGTTTCATAACGTTTGGAGCATTCTTGATAGTTTCTGCCGCCTCTGTAATGCGATTACGTAACTCCTCTATGGTGTTAATCCGTTTTGAATAAACAATTGACTTCATCCAACCCATAAGAAAAAGTCTGCTGGCGTGAGGTCAGGAGAACGTGGTGGTCATTTTTACTGGTCCATTTCGACCAATCCATTGTCTACCGTATGTATCATTTAAATAGTTTTTTCACATCATTAGAAAAATGTGGAGGTGCTCCGTCGTGTATAAACCATGCATTTATTCTGTTTTGAACAGGAATATCTTCCAAGAGGGTAGGCAGGTTTGTTCTTAAAAAATTTAAGTACGCTACTCCATTAAGTCGATTAGGGAGGAAAAAATGGACCAATCAAATTATCTGAGTGATATAATAACTGTGCTTCATGAAGTGTCCGCCATACGCTTGACTGGCAAATATTTAACTGACGTGATAAATCGTCTGGTGCTTGTGGTTGGTGATAATTCTACAGCATTTATTATTGCTTGTTCATTATTATAGTTCCTTGCGCTACGTTTGACGACCAGTATCTATTCGCTTCGGTTTAAAGCTACCAGTTTCTCTAAGTCGTCTCTCCACAGCTTTAAATGTTTTGCGATCAGGTGTTCTTCGATGTGGAAAAGTATCACGATATTCCTGAACTGCAGCTAAACCATTCTTGTTAACTTTGCCGTAAATCAGTATCATGTCCGTATACTCTTCAAACGAATACATACCCATTTACATTATCTGCCATTATTTACTAAGATAATTACATACACTTTTATAAAAATATTTAATAAAATATTTTAAAAATAAATATTTAATAAAATATTTTATACACTTGTATAAAATATTTCCAAATAATCACAGGATCTCACAAAATACAATCTTCACACGCCACAATACAAAAACCTCCATAAAGGTTATTCAAATATTACTTCATGAACTTAATTGTTTGATCAGCTGATATTGCCAACCTTTGCAAAGAAAATATGACGATAAAAAGTGTTGAATAAATGATCAGCTGTTTACTCACAACCTAAACATTAGTTAATATTTTATGCAGATAAGAATATGCATTTTTGTGCGTCTGTTTTATTTTTAAATAAAGCTAAATTTCAATAC
Organism: Homalodisca vitripennis; assembly: GCF_021130785.1. Lineage (NCBI taxonomy): Eukaryota > Metazoa > Arthropoda > Insecta > Hemiptera > Cicadellidae > Homalodisca > Homalodisca vitripennis. The sequence continues at coordinate 25,245 of NW_025779749.1, forward strand.
CTATTATTAATTTTTTTCCTAAGTAATTCACATGAATCTTTTCAGAATTAAATGTTCTACAAATCTGTTTAAGAAAAAAATGACCTTTATTTAACATTTATGGAAGTAATCTTACGTTAAACACAAAAATGTGTTATTTCTTTGCACCAATTCTTGTGTTTTAACGTAAGATATCTCTGAAAGTATTGCATTTACAGCTCTGGGACGAATTTTAATAAATTTTTCAGATATAAAAACATAAAAAACAATCTCATATTTTGTATCTTTGTAACTACCTTTACCATTTTTATACGGCCTGACTTCACCAAGGGTTCTGAAATCCGGGCGAAATCTTTCGCTAGGCGTAACTCGCTAACGAAACGTTTCCGGGCATATGGTTATATGAACTTTTTTACTTGTTTTTAGCTATAGAATAAGCTCCCGAGAGATTGCCGTTTAGTTTTGAATCACCCTGTATATCTCTCATATACTATTAATTAAAGTAAAGAATTGAGAGTTCAAAGTTTTGATAATTTATAAATTATCTTTTCTTTATTTTTAAACAAAATGCCATGGTACCTTTGTTTAAATTAAAGATTTCTCACCGAGTCACAGGTTTTTCTTAAGGGTACGCAGTTTTTCCTCTAGTGAGTTTAATTATTATAGGTCATAAACACAATTTCATATTTTATTTTATTTGAGCAGAACAAAGAAATTAACCCAAAAATATTTTAAATGAGGAATTCAAGTTTATTTAACAATAACTTTAAGCAAACAAATATCAAGCACATTACACGAAATGACCTTATCATATTAAATTACCTATAACGTGGCTGCATACATCATCGTAATATACGAACTAATGGGAACATTCAGTTAATTACAGTCTACTGTTATTGTTGTATTGAGGGTCTTACTGCAGTAAATAATTTAATAACTTTAATAACTTAACTCAACTTAGAGTAAAGTCATTCCATTAAAATATAGAAACTGATTTTACGATTGGTTTATAATGTTTAAGAAGCTTCAATTCCTAAAATTTACCTTGCAATTGTGCATGTTACATACATTTTGGGCAATTTGAACAAATCAAAGTACAGTTAAGATGCTATAAAATTTAAATGTTATAATAGTTTTTACAAATAAAAAAAGTTGTACTTCTATAAATGTTTTAAAATGCCCATGTTCACTAAATAAATATCTCCAAAGTACATATTGCTAATTAGATTAACAACCATTTCTTAAAGATTACTTCTTTGTTAAGTTTAATAGATTAGTCAAACTAATCCCCACAAATAAGTCTTCATGAGGACAAAAAAACATCTGATACCTTTATCAACATATTTTTAATTGTATTAATACAATAGTATAAGGTATACCCTAAATTGTGCCTCTTATTCAGGTAATTTTTAGGCCACTTAGTTTTGCTAAGTAATTAACTTTGTTAGTGATATTAATATTATATTTATTACTCTTTACGTCATTTGTCAGTTTTCGAGTTGGATTGTCAGCTGTGCTTATAGGATTTTTGAAGTCGATTGAAGATATTTTAAATTAGCAAACTATATCTTGTGTGAACAACGCTCTATATTTTTAGTTTTTAAAATGTTTCAAATAATTAAAATGTTAGGATTTTATGATATTTATAATAACATAGAAAGAACCAGTTGAGGGTTCTACCACACTAACCACACTAAGTTAGTGCTATTTATCACGTTTATACCAGTGAACAGATTGGGTATGGAAAGTGTAACTACCGCAGGTTTTGTAAAACTGACTGATGTATCGCGCTGTCGTTATTCAGTAGAAATCTAATTAATTACTGCAGTTTCTAGTCTATAAAATGAATGCTGAAATTTATTATAAAATCTAGGTTAATTAACAGAAGCTGATGATTTAAATTGGAAAATCCATCAAGTATATAAGCCGATTAAAATGAGAGCACTAAACGTATTGAATCATTCAAACTGTGCTTGTCTCGTATTGATTCACTTGTTTACTTTTTGCTCTCGGCAATCGAGAGCTCAACCGTTCCATCTGTGATAATTATCGTAACTACAGTTTAAGTAGAACTTATCCGCATTTTCCTTAGTTTTTTTATAATCTATATCTAGACTATTCACTACAGCAGGGGACACGAAAGAGTGACCAGTAGAATGAACAGGCTTTTGCCGCCTGACATGGCACGCTATGGTTATAGCGGGGAAGAAGTTTGGCAACGTCGCTCAGTCTTAGTTGGCTGCTCGAAGCTCACATGCCAAATAGACTTCTCCCTAAACTGTAATTTCTGGTAATTCCCACTGTAAATATCTTAACAGCTAAATTAATATAGCTGCTAACTAAATTACTTTCCTTTCCTCTTTTTTTGTTGTTTTAAAAAATTTCTCTTTTAAATTTTCGTTTTTTTAATAGTTTTTATCTCTTGTAAATTAAGAATTGCGTAACAGTTACCTCATAATTTGTATTTCAAAAACTAAACAACATTAATTTAGGATTTCAGATTAGAACTAACTAAAAATTACTATCGGTTATGATCTCAGGCAGATATCGATATAAATCAGGTTAGACTCAGACACCCATGTGTGTAGAGCCTATTTCTGAGGCTCTGAAATGTATATATGATAATAGTTTTAAAGTTTTTCATTTTAATTTTTTGTTTTGTTTTACGATTGTACGTAAGCTATTTATTTGTTTTAAATATACAAACTTTTATTTCGACATATCATTCTTGTAATAATTATGTACTAAAATCTATTTTGTGATCTATATAAATTTATTCACTCATTCATTCATTCTCTCCTCTATTTTTACCTAGATAAAGAGACCATTTGTTTTACCTTTAGTTGTTAGATATTATTGAACATATATGTTATATGAACAATATAAAAATTGTATTTGTCATTATGTTGTTTACATTACACTACGTTAAAATATTGTACCGCTAGTTAGTTCCATTTTATGTAATACAACATTTCACAACCTAGTTAGCCAGTACAACTTATTATTATTTTTATCCAATGTTCCGGAACTAAATTATCGACGGACTAACTACCTAATTGGCACGCGTATGAATATTTTATTGTGACCCTTCGTAGCAGCCCAACTACGTGACCGATTTCACCTCGCGCGCTGTGTCCGTAAGTAAAATTTATATTTTCATATTATTAAATTAGCCCTTTGATGCCAAACATATAAAAATTAATGTAACGTAAAGTTGTAAATAGTAAAGTAACTTACCCTTGAAGATCTTTTATTTGCTTTATTGAAATGGATACAAGTTGTGGCGTCGTCCTTCTGACGAGCACGTTGTCGTGATAAGTTTTTTTGTCTCATTAAATGGCTAATACCGTCGCGAATTTGTTTTAGGCGAGCTCACGTATTATTTGAGTAGATGGCTACCACTTTCATAACTTCTACTTCTCTTCTAGTTATTATCGACTGGAAATAACCCTTCTTAGACTACAGCTTCAATGTCTCGTGCCAAGACGCCGACGCCCGGGTTGTGGGTCTACATATTGCGAAGGGAAGTAAAATCTTAGAGTTTTATAAAGTCAAATATCGTAGTAAAGTACAAGGTCATATCAATTAGCGTGCATATCAAGAAGACAAATTATACATTGACACTGTTATACCCAAGCTACCACCGTGCCCAGATTTTGGAAAGCATTTCCATAAGAAATTACATTTTATTTCGTGTTGGGGGGTATTTTTTTATAAGAGAAGAAACGATCGTGTGTGGAAAAGGGCAGTGGCCGGAATGTTCTCGTACTGTGGTCATAGACGGCAATGGTAGCCAGCCAAGACTCTGCGCTATATGAGTACATGACCGGTCCTGGTCTTGGGAGTCCGAGTTGAGAATTATTTGAAACTGGTAAGGTAATAGAAACAAATTTTCCGTGTCATCTAACGTTATTTTTATTCCGTAGAGGACATGTGATCGTATCTAGATAACGGAACTGGTAGAATAGAGGGTGTTTGGGTTTATAATAGCTTATGATGTCAAATTAGAATGACATTAGTCATAATTAATTAAGGTACTGAACACAAAGTTACATATTTTTCTATTCCTTCTCACAGGCAAAATATATGTTCTATAGCCAGTCTAGGTATATTACTTATGTTTGTGTTATTTTAGTGCTGTTTAATGTCACTCCTAATGTCACATTGTTTTACTCATTTTCTTTCGTCATTTTAAGTATGTATAAGGCACGGTCCGTGTTATTAATAAAAATTTGCACTCTTCTTTATCGCCTTCTTGGAGAATGAAGAGAGAAAGAGTGCCAATAACTATTTTGGTGCTCTCGTAACATTTTATAAAGTATACATTTCATTAAGATTTTGTAAGCAAACATGCAGACATCTTTAAATTTGTTACGTGGTTAATGAATGTGCATTACACTAGTCCATATAGATTAATGATAACTAAGAATAACTTTGTTTGTGAGCAGCCAAGTATGATCAATATTCTCCTCAACGCTTATAAGATTTAATGCCAGTATTTAGTCATTTCAGTGTAGAGTGAAGGGCATTTAACCGCAGTGAGTCTATAAAGTGACGGATATTAAAAGACTTATCTTTACTGTTCTCATGTCGTGTTCATAATTTTCTCCACATTAAGAGGCAATAATGTTTTTATGAAAACCTATAACTGATTATATTCTCTCACTAGATCTTATTTTCACTAAAGGGCTATTTAATAGCAGTAGTAGCATATATTAGGATTCACATTGAACTTACAGACTTGTCCATACTGAGCTCAAGTTGATTACACCTTATCAGTAAAAGTAATAATTCTGTGCTTATCTTCACAAGTCATTGCATGAACTTTTTAACAAAAAAATATGCAGTGACACACAACCAAAATGTTTTCAAACCGAGCATGACATTTTTATACCGTGGTTGACCGGTGGCTTCTTTACAAACGGAGTACTCAGACATGATTATATAACGCACTAAACAATATGCTGTTTTAGATAACATCAGAGTATCAATAGCTCTAATAATAAGGTGACTAAACAATTAAACATTAAAACGTAGGCTATGAGCTACTCCACAAACAATATGCTGTTTTAGATAACATCAGAGTATCAATAGCTCTAATAATAAGGTGACTAAACAATTAAACATTAAAACGTAGGCTATGAGCTACTCCACAAACAATATGCTGTTTTAGATAACATCAGAGTATCAATAGCTCTAATAATAAGGTGACTAAACAATTAAACATTAAAACGTAGGCTATGAGCTACTCCACAAACAATATGCTGTTTTAGATAACATCAGAGTATCAATAGCTCTAATAATAAGGTGACTAAACAATTAAACATTAAAACGTAGGCTGTGAGCTACTCCACAAACAATATGCTGTTTTAGATAACATCAGAGTATCAATAGCTCTAATAATAAGGTGACTAAACAATCAAACATTAAAACGTAGGCTATGAGCTACTCCACAAACAATATGCTGTTTTAGATAACATCAGAGTATCAATAGCTCTAATAATAAGGTGACTAAACAATTAAACATTAAAACGTAGGCTATGAGCTACTCCACAAAACAATATGCTGTTTTAGATAACATCAGAGTATCAATAGCTCTAATAATAAGGTGACTAAACAATTAAACATTAAAACGTAGGCTATGAGCTACTCCACAAACAATATGCTGTTTTAGATAACATCAGAGTATCAATAGCTCTAATAATAAGGTGACTAAACAATTAAACATTAAAACGTAGGCTATGAGCTACTCCACAAACAATATGCTGTTTTAGATAACATTAGAGTATCAATAGCTCTAATAATAAGGTGACTAAACAATTAAACATTAAAACGTAGGCTATGAGCTACTCCACAAACAATATGCTGTTTTAGATAACATCAGAGTATCAATAGCTCTAATAATAAGGTGACTAAACAATTAAACATTAAAACGTAGGCTATGAGAGCTACTCCACAAACAATATGCTGTTTTAGATAACATCAGAGTATCAATAGCTCTAATAATAAGGTGACTAAACAATTAATCATTAAAACGTAGGCTATGAGCTACTCCACAAACAATATGCTGTTTTAGATAAACATCAGAGTATCAATAGCTCTAATAATAAGGTGACTAAACAATTAAACATTAAAACGTAGGCTATGAGCTACTCCATAAACAATATGCTGTTTTAGATAACATCAAATTATCAATAGCTCTAATAATAAGCAATTATACTTATAACGTAGTCTATGTGCCACAGCACAAAGGACAGGGGAGCTCTGCTCTGTGATTTAACTCATAATTGCTCTTATGAGAAGGGATACAAAATTACTTAGCCATATAGTGTATAATGGCCATGTAATTTTGTATCCCAATTTATTAAGCAGTAAACGTGTTGGTATTAAAACTGTTCTAAAGCTATTACTCTATGGTATGTTACTACCTACTACTACTACTACTAATACAATAAAGACTTGGAGTGGACGTAAATAAAAATTGTTTACGGATTTTAAATTGATCTAAAATTATATTAACATTAAATATACAATTAATATTTTTTATAAACGAGATCCTTACTATTAATAACAACCTGCTGTATGTACACAACAGTAAATACCGATTAAATATCAAAAATCAGTATACCAAAATAAGAAAACAGACCCTGCGTAATATGTTCAATACTTGTTCACGACGGATAATACAATTCAACCATAAAAGGCTAGTAAAGTATTATTCTACCAAATAGATTTAACTCGGTCATAATATTATATACGTGTTCATGCTAAATTCTCCACACATAATCTAACGTGCCAATACAGCTATTACAAAAGTACAATCAGTTTTAATTCAGCAAATCCGAAGAAGTTTAAAATAATCGGAACTGAGGAAAATTATAAACCGAAGGGCCAGCAGGATGCAGGATTCTCTATTTAGCTCAATTATGATATTTATCTACATTTTTTAAATTATATGTATATATATTTCAGCTTTCAATAAAAATTTTATGAATGTATGATTAAGAAATTCCTAAGGTCAGATATGTATTGAATTATGAATTTTCTAATTATTAATTTTTTATTGGACAAGAACTCTAAGTTGGATATCTAATAGAGGAGTCAAAAACTATTAAGTAGAGGATTATACTTACAATTAATTTCCATTGAAATTCTGATCATAAACATTCCAATACTTTATAAAATTATATTTCATCCAATATTAACTGTAATTTTGATTTTAGTTTGGCACATAAGACTACTTATTTCAAACTTAGTTTTTCATTTCACTTTCCAGATTCCCACAGTATTAAAGTAGTACGTCTCGTAGATTTTCTGACGAGTAGCTTGTTTAATTTGAATCTGAATCTCTTAACCGTATTACTTTTTAAATTTATTAAGATCATGTTTAATTACTTCCCAGTATTCCCAATAAATTATATTTAGTTATATAGGTAATCCGGTAAGTTTCGGTGGCTTGGGTTGGTTATAAAGTTCGGTATCACACAAGTTACGATGTAATTTCCTCTTTAAGTAATCCTCTTCCTTGACATTGTTTTGTAATAGGACCGTGTGCACATTGTTAAAATTGGAATGTAAATATTTAATATATATATAAAATTACATTAATATAATACCTTGTTATGTATTGTTATATATTATCACAATTTAACGTGACAGGCTGACAATGATACAATATTGGATAACAATTCACAATTTAAATATCAGATTAACATATCACATTAAATATCAATACATATTATCGTAATTTCATTCACGCGGAAGACATAGTAAACAATAAAAGTTAATCGGCCATGAAGAGTGTTATGGTGAGGTTTGAATCAACACTTATTGAATAACTCAACTTCTCGACAAAATACACTCACCAATATCTAAAACAACATAAAGAAAATCTGTGCAACTATACTTTCAACTTTGTTTTTACACAATCGTGGCTAGAATAATTATAATTTTAAATCACCTAAAACAATCAACATTATGACGTGAACACGTTGACTGGTGCAGAAAGGTTTATTGACTTTTAATGAAGTTTATCATGATAACTCAAGAATTGTCAACATGTTCCTTTTCACTACCCTGGACACATAAAACAAAAACTTTGAGAACTCTCAGGCCCTCAGACCAACGAGAAGTTCGAGGTACGAAGCTGTTTCTCGTCAGTCTGATAACTTCTGAAAATATCAAATTTATTTTGTAAGAAAGCAGTTACTTAAGGTTTCCCTTAACACTCACTAATCACAACAATCCTATCTCTTGTTGATATTAGTCTCTCTCACTTTAATAAGCGCTACAGAATATAGAAATCTCTCCATTGAGGACCAATTCCTCTATGTATAGTACGACTTGCATAGTACGACTAAGTATATTGACTATACAAAAATCTCTTAAAAAAATACCGTCAAACCTAGAAAATAAATTTTTTCAGTTTCCAGGTCTTCGACATGGAACCTCCACATACATATACATATGGTATGCTCCTGACTCATAGGAAAATTGTTTACTAAATGATCTCATTAATTATGTATATCCTCTTCTAAGTTTTTTTAATCATTGGTTGAACTCGGGACTGGAAAAATTTCATTTCTGTGTACACGATATCTCAAAAACCGAATTAACCTTTGTACTTGAAATTTTGAAACTCTAAGATGGATGATGATGCATATTACTCAACGAGATTTTATTATCGAACATTTTTACTTTGCTTTTATAGGTGACTATAACAAATTGAGTACAACCATATAAATTTTAACATGTTTCATATTAACACGTATATTTCATACTATAAAAACATAATAGATTGAACGTTCAATGTTGCAAAGATTTTATTTCATCGTACTCTACTGCTGAGCTCACCGGAACTGGTGGCCACACTTTCTGGCATCTTTCACGTAGAAACAATTTCAAATTTATTAATTAATAATAAACAAGTAATAACTATTTCGAATTAATTTTTAAATATCTCACTCAAATAATTTAATTGTTTTTAGATTGAAATACATTATAAACATGCAACTTAATAATGTGTTAATAGGGTGATAAAACTAAAACAATTAAGTGTGTGAGCATCATATTTACATTTTTAATACTATTAATTAAACATAAATAGATGTGAGGATTTGAATGAATCATTTTAACAGTTGTAACTCCACAACAATATCAGTAAAGGACGTAATCAATAAATACGAGTAAGCAAACTAATTTATTTTGACAATGGATAAGTATTAAAAATTCAGTACAAGCTTTCACATTCATGCTTCTTCAACTATTCAGTTTACAAAAGGTTTCTTATTTAAATCTCTTAAGCTTCGCAAAAGAAGCGCATTCTGAAACTTTAATAAAATATGTTGTTCGATAAATGTGTAATGGCCCTATGCTTGCCAATCGATTCTGAGGGATCTATATCAAGATTTTATGTATTTTATTGTAATCATATATACTATTCCTAAGGGGAAATTCAATAAAATAATATTTTTGTATGAATTGTTATAGAGAGAAAACATAATAAGTTGATGACTGTTAATAAATTAAAGTTGATTAAACATGAGCCGGACCCTAACATAATCCTAATTATGTTCCAGTAATAGTAAAATCTTGTGACTTTTCCATAGTAAAACCTTCCCATAGAACTACACCATAGTTGGTTTGAGATTGAAAGTTTTAAGTACGCTGTTCGCAGTTATTCAAAATTAAGTAGTGGTTTAATTTTACGAATTGCTAGGGTATTAAAAGTAAAAGTAACGTAAAGAATGTCTTATTTTACCAGGTGAAGTTAGGGCTAAGAAGCCCTCTCTAACACTTAACCTGGGGACCAACGGCTTAAAGGTACTTCCGAACCACCACCAATGGCCGGGCAGGCGGGCTGCTTGCAAGGACAGGATCGCTCAGCGGTCACCTATCCAAGCAGCAGCCACGCTCGACGGTGCTTGATCTGGTTATCTTGCGATAACCGCCGTACCCGCTACACTGCGCCATTGGCATTGTATTGGGTAGATTGTAGATATTTCCAAATTTTGCATGGTAATTCAAAAATTTTATCTAAATAATTTTACAGCTTTATGATTAGTTTGACGACTTTAATTAAGAGGTTATCGATGTGTTTTATCCTGATTGTGCATCAGACTATTTGACCAATCCAGAACATATTTCTGAGCTCTTCAGAAATAATATCCGATAACTGGACCAGATCTCTGTTCGTACCAAAGGCCTTGGTAACATCAGCACAAACCTCAGTCTTATCAGGAAAATTTGGCAAACAAATAATTTATTTCTTCAATGAAGAACAGATCCAAGGGTCGAGTCCTGTGGCATACCGGTTCTAACATCTTTAGGTATGAAATGCTTGCCCTTAACGCAAATAAATTGTTTTTTATGAATAAGATTTTATAGTTCTTAAAAAGCATTATCAGAAATCCCACAAATTTCAAATTTATAATTAAAATATCAAATTTTGCCAATCAAAGACCTTCAATCTGTTAAACAGAACAAGAATATTCGACTCCCTTTTTCATACAAATGCCTTAATTGCATCCACAACAACTCTTTGAACTTGCCTTCTAAATCCTTTTTAGCGATTAGTTAAGCAAATATTTAATTCAAAAAATAAACTAAATTGATTATATATGAGAGATTCAGTATTTTAGAAAATAATTGCAGTAGAGACTGGTCGATAATTATTTAACAATTACATTAACTGCTTTTCTTTTTAAATACCGGTATAATTTAAATCTTTTGGATTTGTTTAGGAAAATATCCTTTTATAAACCTTGATTCATACGGGTTCCGGGACAAATGCGAATAATATATTACGAAAGGATGATAGCAGGTTGTAGATTTAAAAATGTGTGTTACTGAATGTTTTGTATCACTGAACGATGACAAATGTCTGGAAAATCATATTTCCTTCTCAATCCTTCAACCCTCCAAAACACAAACGTCAAACCTGCTGAAATGATGCCAAAACGATAAAAAGTCACGATGATGAACAATTAAACAAGATATATATTTCTTTATGTTTGTGATGTTTCACTACAAAAAAATACAAACCTCGAAAGCTAACTGTAAATGCACAACGATAAGACCTCCTACATGGAACACTGTTGCTGGACTGGGCATCAATGTTACTTGGAAAAAGTGTAGGCAACAGTGGAATAGTTAAAACTCCTTACCCCCCTGATAGTGGATTTGATCATCCTAGATTAAGCTGTGGGTTACAGAGTACGCATTCCGAATAAATAGTCAGAGCAAGATTGCATACCTCATCACAGTACCTGAAATAAATTGTTTAACTTGTAAACTGAAAAAAAAAAAAATATTTTGTTCTTATTTTAATAATTCTTCCATAGTTATTTTATATAAAAAGTTTAGTTTTAAAATATAATTGCTCTATGCGATGTCCAGCTAGATCTATATCGAAAAGGCTGTTTCAGGAGTAAGAGGGTGCCACTACATAAATAGTGAGAAGGGGTCATCACACTTAGAGTGAGATCCGAAAATCATGAGTGAGAGCATGTTATTACACATTTACGAAATGTCCATTAAACGTCCTAATAATCCTAATATCTAATCCTAAACATAGTTTACATAACGTTTAGAATTAATTAAAAATTCTAATTTTTCATTTCAAGTGTTACAGACTGACCGAAACGCTTCACACAAAACCACTTCAAACCGCTCACCAGCCTCGCACTGGGGAACCACTGAGCACTGGGTTGGGCTAGTATTCCACAGGAGTTAGTAAAATAAATTAATATTTTCCATGCAACTTAAGCTACATAATACAGTTTTATATACTTTTTTTGAGCACTATTGAAATAAGCAGCATGTTATAAATCTATCATACTGTAAAAAAATATTCGGGAAACAAACCGGAGATTCTTTTAACAGATACTACATTTAGGGTCCACAATTTAACTTTACAACTTTACTGATACTATCTACAAAACCAAATTTTTTGCAACTTTTTAATAAACGTTTTTTAACAAATCTGTAAAAACTATACAAATAAGCGTTTTTTTTTCTATATAAAATATTCCTAGCCACACTATGAGAGAAGGTCGGTTTACATGACAGTTTAGGTCATTTTATTCGGAAATGATAAAATACAAACTTAAACTTAATAGCAATGATCATTGGAAAAAGTTTTATGAAACTTTGTTAATAATATATAACCGAAACATTCATAGACACGCCAGTTGCTTTCATAGTAGTAATAAATACAACATATCAAAATTAAACTCCATGCCCACAATTGAAACTATTTAAATTTTTATAATAAAACGTTAGTGATGTATGTAAAACAAGCTGTTTATTTTTATGCTATAAACTGGTAAAAACTCCTTAAATAAATTGATAAAGATTTATATTTTTATTTGGGAAATCAAATAGCACGTATTTTACGAGATAGTGTAACATATAATTTATTGAAAATTGTAAAACTTGTCTCATAACCATATTTTATTTGAATGTATACACAATAAATTTAAAGTTACTCAACTAACATTAACCTTTTACGTAAATCATAAAGAAAAGTTTGCGTCATCAGCAATGTGGAGATCAAAATTTGACTTACTGGTATGTTCATTTTATTTTATTGGTTTTGTATCTTACGGGAAGGTTTTTGGGGACAAACTCCATACTGAAAGTTTTTTTAAACACTAACATGTACAACGAACTAATCATTATAAAAATGCTAAGTAAATATTGATATTTTTCATAAAATTTTGTGTTTTTCTTCAAATGATAGGAAAGCAATATGGTAATGGGCATAACCTCGAAAAACTCTGAAACATAGTTTTAGCAAATAATTACGTTCTGTAGTCATGTCGGGCTGAGATAACAGGCCAGTGAACGTCTGCAGACTTAATAATAAAAAAAAGACTGCTGTTGACTCTTCTGGAGGTTTGCTCTTATAAATAATATATAACTGTATAACTATTAGATTTACTGCCAAACTTTTTGTATTATTTAATATTATTGTACTGAACAAAAATATACACACCAAGTGTCGTGCTTAAATGTAACTAGGTTCAACAAAATTAAATCCGGACGAAATCTGTACAAAGAACAAATAATAAGACTCAGTTCTATTTACTATCCCTTACCGTGAGAGTATTATTTATATCATATAAATGTATAAAGTTGTAATGGCAGTGACGCATGCAATGAAAGGTTTAAGATATTTCACGCAACAAAGAATATTATTATTATTACAATAGTGTTGATTAAAATTTGAAAAAACTCAAACGTCAAGTGCGATCTGCACGCTAAACTAGACTACGGATTACGATCCAAGTTAGGTACCAAAGTTCAGATGCCAACTACACAGTGATAATGAAACTATTTCACCTGCTGCACTGATTGAGTATTCTCTCTATGTTTTATATGTAAACGTATTTAAGTAGAGATAACATGTTTTTGATAAAACTTTTAAACGCCCCCACTTGCTAATTCTGCGTGATTTTGTGTTAATGGATAATCTCTTTAATTAAACAGGAAATTTACCGTGATAGCAATCACGTTGTTTCAGTTAATTATCGATAACGAGTTTTGACAATGGCTCTACATAGATGTGGTAAACTGATTATGTGCTAAAACTCAAATAATTTATTCCACCAGAGCAAAATATTTTACTATTTATTCAATCGTGACAGGTCAGTCATTCGCAAATCCCATAATTATTTTTTTTGAGATATTGAACAATTATATGTTTAATCCGACTCATTGTATTTAAATATTATATAAATTAAAATCATGTTGTTAAATTATTATGTTTAAAATTGTATTAAAACATTTATATTACAATTATAGTATAACCCATTCTTCCATTTCGTCTGAAGGTAGCGGCTCTCTAATGAAAGTCCGCTGCCTGGATCGCTGTCTGAGGTGGAGGTTCATTTACAGAGGATCTCCTTTGTGAGTAAAGTCAATATTTAATGGGTTTCTCTTTGCTCGAAAAACTTTACTTTAAATAAGATAATAAAAATGGCAATTCGATTTAAGAGCTTCTCGATGAAAGAAAAGATGCCAACAACTTTAAACAGTACACCAAGAAAAGTAAAAATCGTATTAATAATAGACAGCTTATACGAGAATGGCCAGTAACGATTATGTCCAATCTCACCATTACTAAACGTGGACTAAAACAAAAGAAAATTTTCCAAATGTTCCTGTTTTTGGCTGGTTTAAAATAGTGTTTTACGTCATGTTTTCATGTTTAAAGTCAATCACGGGACAAGCTGTTACCCGAGACTTTAAAACCACATACGAAGTACAGAAGATTTTTCACTATATATAAAGTCCTTTGTTAGCAATCCAAATGTAAATATAATCCTAGACTTTCGTCTATTAGATTATGCAATCAGTAGTTTTACCTCTGTCTAATCAACCTGGGACCACAGAGGGATTACGGACCATCGCTGACTACAGCGTAAAGCGCCGTGGCAAGGTTTGTTTACCGTCATGTATTTGTAAATCTTCGTATAAGGTTGGATATTGAAGATAGAAGGTTTGAAAAGATCATAGAATTTCGGACATTTTCAAGAGATTTGTATGCATTAATAACTTTTCCCCACCTGAAGAAGAGGATAGATTCGAATTCTCGAAAAGTTGTACATACATTGTAAATACAATTTGTAACATATAACAATGGCAAATGTCTGGAATCCTGTTACCTGTAACTATCTTAAGCTTAAGCCGTTTTGGTTTAAAGCACGTGAAGAAAACGTAGGATTCCTTACCTGTATACTTATTTTTTTAATTTTGTGTTAAAACGTATTGACAACAAATTTTTTAAATATTGTAATATTGGATTTGAACTGCCTTATGAAATAAAAGTTTGTCAATACTCGTTATAACCAATTAATTCCAGTAATGTCTGATTCCTGTCACGGTAAATGCGCCGTTTAATAAATCAGATTATCCACAAACATCAATTACGCAGAACTACCAAGTAGGGCGTTTAACAGTGTTATCGAGTTCGTGAATCGTGGTATCCCTATGTAAATGCGTTTACATATAAATCATAGAGAGGGTGCTCAATCAGAGTGACAGGTGAAGTGGTTTCATTATCACTGTGTAGTTGGCAATCTGAAATTTGGTACCCAACTTGAAACCGTAATCTGTTGTCGAGTTCGGATCTGACGTCTGAGTGTGCAAATGTTCAAGGCACTTGAACACTCTCAACCGATTTAATCTTATGTTAAGTTTAGTAAGTATGTCTATGAATTACATTGAAAATTACTTAATATTTTATTTATATTTAGAATTTGTGAAATTTCCTCAATTGAAAAATGCCTAACCAGTGTATTGATATATATACATCTCAGTCCATACTTGCTTATCAGACTCTGCCTCACGCGGTACCTTGCTACTCAAACTAGGTATAGTCGGCGACAGTCCTCCGTACATACTTACTACCAGGGTATTGGAAAATACATCTCAGTCCATACTCGCTTATTAGTCCTCTGCCTGACGCGGTAACCTTGCTACTCAAACTAGGTATAGTCGGCGACAGTCTCCGTACATACTTACTACCAGTGTATTGGA
Source organism: Homalodisca vitripennis (assembly GCF_021130785.1). NCBI lineage: Eukaryota > Metazoa > Arthropoda > Insecta > Hemiptera > Cicadellidae > Homalodisca > Homalodisca vitripennis. The sequence goes on from NW_025779749.1 coordinate 40,767, forward strand.
AAATACATCTCAGTCCATACTCGCTTATTAGTCTCTGCCTGACGCGGTACCTTGCTACTCAAACTAGGTATAGTCGGCGACAGTCTCCGTACATACTTACTACCAGTGTATTGGAAAATACATCTCAGTCCATACTCGCTTATGAGTCCTCTGCCTAACGCGGTACCTTGCTACTCAAACTAGGTAATAGTCCGGCGCGACAGTCATCCGTACATACTTACTACCAGTATATTGGAAAATACATCTGAGGCCATACTCGATTACTGCCAGCCTACTAGGTCTTTCTTCCCTCAAAATAAGTACATTCGGACTGGATGGCAATGCACCTAGACATTTTTGAGTTTCCCGCCTAATTTAGTAGATTTTCCTAGAAAACAACCTAGTAGCAGATTCATAATAGTTTTTTTAAATTGATTTTTGAAACCATTTATTCAATTTATTACGCTTTTTTAATTACAACAAATCAAAAGATTAATATTTATTTTATACATGGCCGTTTTGTTGTATCGTACTTGAAATAAGCTCATTAAAACATTTTAAGAATAAAATTATCACTACAATGTACTTATTGTAAGTCAAGTATATGGTCCAACGTCTGAGTCACAATCAGCCCTTATAACACCTTCATGTTCAAGTACGTGTTGCCAGAGTCCAAAATTACGTGGTGAAGTGAACGGCACATGTAACAGCAGTTATTTAAAACGTATCAAATGATGAAGTCATAATTATCATGATTTAGTCAGATATGATCAATACAATTCTAGGAATGTGGCATTAACTCGAGGTGGTTTTCTTTGAATCGTGCATTAGCCCAAATAAATGTCCTTGCTTACGGTAATTTGTTGTACTTCAGAGATACCGGTAATTTATTGTCATCCGTGAAAATATGTTGGTATTATTTGCAATTTAAAAAAATACCAACAACTTAATCAGATAGGAATAACTGGCAGCCCATCGTCGGTAGATCTCACTTCTAGCGTCCTACCATATTAAAATTTACACCTATATTACATAAGAATTGATTTTTATAGTTTGAGTAGTATTCACCTGAATGTTTCAGGTATTGGAAAATGTTTTTCTTTGAGAGGCAGCTGCTTCCGTCTAAGCCAATTATTATATTTGGTCGTTCTTTGGTGAATGAATACCACTAGTAATTTAGTAATGTTTTTACTGTAGTAATATTAAAAATAAGATGCAGTAACGAAAAATGAACTGCAAGTAAGCGAAACCCCAATTAAGATTTTTCGTTATCGGTAAGCTACTTTTTACGATGCGGAATGGACTTTCGTACATTAAACTAAAGTTCTATAATGAGCATAAGAAAACTAACTACAATATAGCAGATACTAACAAGGAACTAACGATTAAAATACAGTAGATATTGCGAATATTTGATTATCTTTAATCTAAGTGCTTGTAATTCTGAAAAGTTGCCTTACATATTGAATTAAGCCTTTAAATAGGTTAATATTACTAATATTTTAATTTATTTCATGAGCATTTACAAGAAGCAACGATATTCCTGCATCTGATTTATCATTACTAAATGTTCGGGAGAAAATATTTAAATGTAAGCTGTTGAAATTGGACCTTTTCAACGATCATTTAGAGATTAAACAATAATATTACTATTGAATTAATGAACATTTCATTTAAAAAAAAATTAAGTAATGAAACAACAAACGATGTATATAAAAAATGGGGTAAAAGTTTATAAGACGCTTTGTTATAATTGTTGCCTGAAGACGCAGACTGTACTCCCAGCAAATGCTTATCCGTTGTAATCACCAAAATCTCTTTTGAAATATATTACATTTATGGGATAGTGTGAACTTGAATTGTATTTTTACCATAATTACCACAATCCAAAATAAAACACAACATAATTTGTTTTAACTCGAATGCATGGGCGAATACTGCCTAAACAATAAAAAAGAATTACTTCCGGGGCAATATAGGAGTTTATTTTAATGTGGTAGACGTTTGAAGTGAGATGTAGAGCGTGTGAAGAGTTGTCTCAGGGACCCGGCTACGTCAGGTATCTTCTTTAGAAAAATAAGCTGTAGTGGGAAGGGGTGGAATTTCGTAGAATTGAATAGAAAAACTTTAAACTGATAATCAATACTTTACATATTCTTAAATATTGAAATATTCTTGTTGATTTTCTTAAAGGAAGCCTGACATATGTTTCAAGGACATTCTATTTCTTGCTATTCAAAGATGAGTGTTCAAAATATATTATTAATTACATCATATTCTTGAAATTGGAACGTGTGTTCATGTGTTCAAGCGTTCCAGGACGAAGATAATGGAAGAGGACCGCAAGTAACACTTGTACAGGATTATGTGTATTATGCAATCTCGACAAACCACTTTCCATTTAACCCAAATCCTATGTTATACCCACAACACGCTGCTCTTGAGAACTGATGTCACTTGAACTTCGTGTTTCCATTCATGTGAGCCCAACATAATATTGTGTTTGAATACTGGTTTTTATAATAATAACATTGAAATAAACTATCAATAAGAGAGTCCGCAAAAACTTAAAAGCTGGTATTTAGATCCAATTCACTGCAATAAAACCTGCAATAAGTCACAGTGTAATTTTGCCAGAATAAAGTTTAAAGTGATGGTACCAAAATTATGTTTATATTAGTTATAAAAGTAAATTTGAATCGTACAGTATTGTTACTCCGCCATAGTTTTAGTAGAGTTACGAGTTTTAAGCCCAAGAAGTTTTCGAGGGTACGTGCCAAGATTTTATAAACTAAGGTTGAATAGTAATCTAAAAGTGACAAAACAGGAAATATCAGGAGGAAGAGTTCGTAATCTTTCTGTCATCTTTGTATCGATGTGTGTAGGAATATTCAATCTTGTATTTATCGAAAATAAATCATTATTTACTTTCTCAAACTTCTTCAAAATGTGCCATTTATCTTTTAATTTCTCGCCTTTAAGGCATGATTGTCGGTACTATGGTATTATCCGGAGGCCACTATTTTTGGAAGGGTTTTGTGTCGGTGAGAAGGAAGCCACTCTTCCCCTATCTAATACTTATTATTAAATCGATATAAGTAGGTTTTAGATTACATTAATATAAGTATATTACTAGTAGTAATAAAGTTCGAGATAAACATTTGCGTACGCTCACGTGTTCTGAGCTTGAATGTGGGTAACTACCTGGTTGGAATTTTTTTTGCTTGACAGAACTGCGGGGTGGCGCCGAAGGCACTACTGCAACCCGCCCTGATAGCCGCGGGCATATTTGATTGGTATTTTTTAAAGCATTAGGCAACGTACCAGTTAGTCCCAATATTTCCTACACCAGATCACGTTGGATGATCCGGCACGTGATTTAAGGTCGATAAAGTACTGACCGGAAATGCCTTTGGCTATCAGTACGGGATTCTGGGGCCTACGGTGCTACCTAACACTTCTGGCTAAAAAAGATAAATGATCCCTCGAGATAGGACCTAAATTCCTATTATTTATTATACTTACGTATGTATTTACCTACTTATGAATCCTTATAACACATAGATGGTTATGAGAGAGTGGCAACCTTCTTGTCGACATTGCTTCTAATTGGGAGCAGAAAACAAAAATTGATCGTCATAAGAACATTTAGTTATGAAGTATCAGGTATGAAAATCGCTTCAAAAAATAGTAGCCTCAGGAACCTATGTACAGAATTTTCACTGTGTAAGTACTCTTGGTAAAGATGATAAGTTTTGACAGTTGAGATCTCTACGAGCTTTAGTTAGTTCAGTGATGGCTGCCACAGCCTAACCGGTTTACCATACTACTGGTGACTATTAATCGAGTTCCTATGAAAGAATTGGCAATCCAGGAAGCACTTCCAGGGGTTGGACGGCAATACGTCAACAACCTTGCAATACCTATTATAATTTTTGTGATCTGCATTTTACATTAAAAACAAATTTCTCTCAACAGTATCAGAAATCACTAAAGGTTAAGTGATTTCTGAATATTGTTGAAATACCTGTATATTGTTGAATAAACCACGCTAGTTCGAGTTTCTGCGATGAGTAGCGACAACGCTACAAGCATATAGCATAGCTGTGGTGGAAAGAGATGATTTAATATGAATATAGAGTTTTGCTCCAGTTTCACCTGATCGTGCACGTGATGGGACAGTTGGAATTCCTATTCATCTGGATTGCATTATATTTAAATTTGATATCAGACTTAGTGTGTTAAATACGTTAAGAAGGCGGACACAACAATGTTACGAGAATTATTTATATATTGGAATATCAAAAAAGTATCTTTACTCAATAAATACGTACACGTAAAATATATTTGAGCAAGCAATGTTTATAGTAAGGGAAGGAAAGGCTGAATCTGACTTTTTGTTTATCTTTACTTATGATACTGGAAGACCCGCAGTGGTAGAAGTATTCTTTAAATGTTATTATAGTGTTGCTATTATAATCACCATTTTACTTGAATAAAACATTTCCGAGTTCTTCGTATACAAACGAATTATTCTATATTCCTAAAATTGGTCGTGATTTTATAAGGGCAACTTCAATAATTCACATCTAGATTCTACCTTTCATATAGCATGATGGATGGCATAAATATTCACGACCTAGTTTTTTTTAAACTAGAGAAAATTGCATATTTACTTACCAATATTCTTTTTTCATATTTAAATTTTCAGTTTAGAGCCCGATAAAAGTTACAGAGTTATTAATTCCTTTTTTGGAAATACAAATGAAATTTTGTTTTAATTTACTAATAATGACAGTAGAAAACAGCCCTAATGAAGTGTGTATAATGACTACTAAAGATATAAAATGCTAAGTTGTATTACTGAATCAGTAAATAACACATATCAACCCTTACCTATTACTGGTTACGTAAACCTGTAATATAGAACATTTACAGCTACTCCTCAGAGATCTGCATCGTGTAGACATTATTACTTCCCCAAATTCTCGGCAACCCCTGTAATATTGGTCGTAAATAGAAGATATGCCATTGGAATGGTCGTAAACTGAGACATACACATTTACAGCTAGATATTCCTCGTAGTTTTGTACTGCCTCGTAGACATCGCATCGTGTTTAATTTACATTGAACATGGCGACAATCTTGTAAGACGTGGGATGGATTCATTTAGGCTGTTAGACCTACATTTTGTTCAAAATAGTTTTGTCAATTACGTAATTTTTTTCATTTATAGTAATTAATTCCATTCTATCGTTAGTTCACGAATCTTATCCCCTCTGCATTCATTTCTATAATCATGTTACTTTCATTTACTGTAAATTTTTGGCAGATAGAGTATAATAATTTAATGTGATTAGCCCAACTCAAACGAAAGAAAATCTGTTTTACCTGGCTGATTAAGAGGAATTAAGGTATCAGGATTAAGGATTAAGGCAGCCTCTAGAACACAATTGTATTTATACTTAAGGTGAAAGGCAAGTTGAATAGAACTGGAAAGGGGAGTTGTACGAAAAATTTAGTAATGCTAAAAGTGAGAGAAGTCGAGGAATTTTCCAAAAATTAAAACCTAAGGTAAACCACTGGGTTATTATTAAAAGTATACAAATAAAGTGACTTAACTTAAATCACTTAAGTTAGATTGTTGAAATAGTTTAGATTTTTGCATACATAAAATGTTAGGTAACGTCAGAACTAAATGTTTTTCCCCATAGTGAAGATATTACCAAGGACGGAGGAAATGTCACTGTGAACTTCGTCTACCTTGGTAATTATCAAAACTGATGTTAAGATATTTTTAATAATCTATACTGACATATTAAGAATGAAAGGGAAACGTCACTGCGAACTTCACCTACCTTGGTGAGTATCACAACTGATGTTAAGGTAATTTTAGTTGTCTATACCGACATATTAACAAAAACAAGGATATGTCACAGTGAAATACATAGAATCCAGTTGGAGCAGGTCAGTTTATAATTCTAAGTGTGGCTTGAAAAAATGCATTTGCAGAAGAAAAACTATTTTGCAATTTAGTGTTACATCAAACCCCTGCATGATGTAATAATGAGCTTAATGAACTATATTATTAAAAGAGTAGAGGAAAGGAGAGAAAACACGAATAAACATAGAAGGTTGAGTAATAGATGATCGAATTGAATGCTTTTATTACAGAGGCAAATAATAATATAATTTGAAATATATTTGGTTGGGGTTCAATTTGACAGGTAACGCTATTTTGTACCAAAACGTAATATTACAGACTAGTTCCTGACTAGTATGAAAATCTTAACTAATTGTTTACCAAAATAAATAAGTAAAAACTGGTTTCTACTGTATTTTTTTATAACTTCAGTTCAAGTTTAAATGCCTAATTGGTAGTTGTGAATTTTCAAAATTGTATTTAATCATTAAATTTGGTTAAAATCGGTTTTGACCAGTCAATACCCAGTTTTTGACTGAACTCTAGTTTTAACCTTAAACATATATTTATAAATGATAATTTATATTGGGGTGTAAGTAAATAAAAAAAAGTCAATGTGTTTTCTAGACAAGTTTGTATCATATGTACAATATTATGTTTACCTTGAGAATTATATGGAACTGTAGACGTCTACATCGTTTACAGAATTTTAGCGCATCCACATGAGAATGCTTTCAAGAAAATTGGATAAGGAAATATTTATTTGCCTTACTGGCGCTCCCTTCCTCCCCCCCCCAAACTAGATACTCTAGTACTAAAAACTTATTTAATTAATACAGTTAAAATATACGAGAATTATGTATCCTCTTGTCTTTTGATCGATTTTTTCAATGTATTAGATTTTATTTTTTATATCGGTTTCATCAATTATAGTTTGTTAATACTGTTAGATATAAATGTTAATGCAATCGGCAAATTATAAACAAGTTTTGTTTTATAACCTTCTATGCAAACAAGCTATTTTTGGCAAATGTAAAGTTGTTTATTTTTTTTTATTTTTTTAAATTAAATTAAACTATTGCATTTAAAACATATTGCAGGAAATTTGTGTTGTACATTCAAATAAACTGTGTATGAATGGAATAAGTCTCACTTACTCGTATTCATGGGAAAATATGGAAAACCAATAGCATTTCAAGGTAGCCAACTAACTGAATTTTTGGGATTAGTGTTGATTAATTGATAATTTAATTATTTATAAAAAAAATAGTAGCCTATGTTTTGATTTTATGATTTTGGCAAAAATCTTGGATTAAAATTAATATTTTGAACTTTAAAATCCTTGTTTCTGACATTTATGCCACATAAGAGTCTAAATTATTGTTATCAATAAATATTAGGAACATTTCATTATTGAATGACATAAGAGCAGCGAGCCGAGGATAAACGTCTTACAAAGAGCACAGGGGTGTCCCCTAGTAATCACTTAACGTCTTGTCAAACATAAAATCATGCAAATGTTATAAGTGGTATAAATATCACCACTCCTTAGGTTCTATTACGCATAACACACTGTTCTGTGTAGAGTTTATTACCTTATTAAAGACGTGGGTCTCAAGTTGCGCCCAGTATAAATATGAGAATTTACTTTGAATCTTAAATATTAATTTTAAAAGTGTTGTTTTCTAGTCACAAATTGAGATAATAACTACAAAAATACTGAGATTGTAAAATTTTGTTCATAAACAAAAAATGTTATTAACAAGGTTACAACCAAGCACTTCCGTGCTGTATATGTTCAGTCTCAAGTTTTCTAATCTCAGTGTCCTAGAGTGACCCACAAGAGATATTTATATTATGACCAAAGTTTCTCCAATATATGAGTTCATTCCCCGGTTACTCATTTCATCTACTTTTCATTGCCACCTATGAAATGCCCTTATGTTGTATCCCTCTGGCTGTACACATTACCTTCATAAAAATAAAGTAGATTTCTCCTATACACGATAATCTAATGTTTGCAATTCGTTTTTTTTTTGTTTATTTATTTACTAGCATTTAACATTTGTTTAGTGAAATATTTTATAAAAACGTTATATGACACAAACAGGTGTTAAATCATTTTTTATTTCCAAACGGCATCTTTTTTACAGCATATTACAACAGGGAAACCTATATTGTACACAAAAATTGCTAATAGACGATCGTTAGACAAGCTAAATTTTTGTTTTTTTCAGATTTTTTTAACTTGGTATGTTTTACAAACTATATGTTACATATGTCCAAAATTTGTTGATAAACAGTTAAATTACAGTGTCTAAACCTGATTTCAGCAACTTACCGATACAGCACCAATTGAATTTCCTTCTTTCTGTCTCCTCGAAAAGCTCTTCTTTTGGCTGTGGTAACTGTTCACCCATAATTGTTCGGTAAAAATACCAAAAGAAACGTTATATATACGTACAATATCCATATATGTTAACCGGTTTTTAACATATGACTGAGTTTAAAATAACGTAATTAATACTAAAACAATCCTTTACTCCGTTTTTTTGTACTTCGCTTGTACTCGAATATATTATATTTCCGTATATTAGGCAGTTATTGGTTATGAAAATATACACGTTTTATGATAAATATCTCTATTAAGTTACCATGTTAAAGTTATTATTACCCTAGTACCTACAGTAAAATATGTATAGTTTGAATATTATACAAACGAATTGAACTAATTTAAAATAATTATACTAATAAGATGAAGAGATTGTTATTTTCTGTAACAGTTATTCAACCTTAATAATCACTTAAGTTTAATGTCATCGTTGAATGGATGCAGTTGAGAGGCTTTCAGTCAGGACACACGATCATAAAATAGCGGATCATAAAGTTTAATATCGTCTAAACCTTCATTATCATGTACATAATTTACTTTCAATATCAGGAGATGATATTGGCTTACCTCATTGAATTCAGATTTTTGTTTATGGTTTAAGTGGGAATCACGAAAATTGAAATTATTACACCCAGACAAAACTTTTTTAAATTCCAACAAAATTATGAATACCAATTTGTTTTTTCTAAAACTAATAACCTGACTTTTAAAAAAAAAATGTCTTTCCGTTATTTTTTCATGCTCTTATTTTTTATTTGTATTTATACTGGTTCTGTTCAAAATAACGAAGAATCACTTTTACACTCAATCAAGTTTCCAATGGGATGTCAAGCCTTCCGTGTTTCTGCTCTAAGTGCATACTTTTCAATATATCCAAAATACAGACTTTGGTTCTACTAAGAGACATCGACATTACTTATAGCAATGACAATGTAATTCTCTTTTAGAACAAAATCGTAACTTATTTATTAATAATTAAAGTTAGATAGACACAATTACTCAAATATAATTCATAGTATAAATTAACAGTGTTTTAAGTTCACTGTGCTCTCTGTACTCATTACAGTAAGCCTGTCACGTGACATTGGGATAAATTAATACAAATGGATTTGATGAATATTAAGGTGACTGAACTAAAATGTTGTGACGGAGCGGAGAGTACTAGATACTGATTAATTACGAGACTCTTACAGTTAAGAAAGAAACCGGATATTACTGGAAATTTGCCATGGTTCTGTGATACAAATATCAGTTTCGAGATCTGTAATCTGATCAAAACATGCCAAAGCACTGCGATGCTCAGTGGATCACAACAACAATGTTTTGAGACTATTTTCCACGCACATTAATCTTAAAACCTGTATTTAAAAACACGGCACTAGTAATTAGTCGTTGTGTATTTTATTTCAAACTGTTATTATTCTTTTGAGTTTTGGCACACTTTTCTTGTTTTCTTTGTAGTATTATGACATGTAAGTTAATAACAAAATATTATATAAACAATAATTAAAAATATACTACATAAATAAAATTTCGTACACGTTTAGAGGTAAATGTACTTGTATCAGTACCAATCAACAAATTATTCCTAACCTGTTTTACATCTTTCTAATAAAGACATATACAATTAAACATTATAAAAATGTGATGTTGGTTTGAATACCAACAGTTGCTAAAATGGTTAAGTTATTACGACTATGTGTGAAACGTGCCTAGCAACGTTTATATTTATCACGAACACACTCACTCTCTGAAAGTGATAATGGATATCTTCGCTCAGAATCAATAAAATATAAAATGGTTTCAAGGAACGTCTCTCTACGTTACGAAAATAAATTGTTTATTTATTAGCGCCGCGAAAGCAATTTTCGCCGATATTGGCAATCACCGCAATATCTGCAGAGCCGGCAGCGACATCTGATGGGCACACAAGTCCGTGCTCCCAGCAATACACTATACATATATGCATACAAGACTATCCATTAGCACGTTTCAAGTCTGCGTGAGGAATTTATATTTCACCATCCTTTCTGAAATTAAAGTTTCGAATTACAAACACGATTTTATCATCGAATAAATGAAATGAATAAATCCAAACGCAGTTTCAAAACATTACGTATTTTACTTCTGTAGAAATTCCGAGCTTTAGACTTAAAAGATTAAATAAATTGAAATGATTCTAATGTCTTTTTAAATATCTTACAAATAAAGCATTTACTACACAATGAGTTTATATTAATATTGCATTAATGTAAATGTTATAATATATTCATGGTTTAATAACTAATTACTATAAAGAAAATTAATAGTTACAGAAACAGCTCACCAAAATATGGTCTCGAGCAGAGACAAGCCAAATTGTACAACGGAAATAACCTCTCTTATAACGGTAGTGGGTCTTAAACTCAACAGCGTAAAAAAAGAAGCACTAATGACACTTGTTTGTCGTACTGTCAAATATGATTTTTTCTAATGATACACTGTTAATATCACCACACGTATTCAACAATACGTTAACCTAACAGTCGTCCACGACACTATGGTGATGTATTAAGAATGTTTTCTGAAATGAAAATCGTGTAATGCTGTTATTAACACTAACAAAAAAACAAAACAACATATTTATTTCACGTTTATTTTACTTATTACTTGGTCCGTTAATAGTTCCATTATAATTACAGATAAGCATTATTAAGACAATGCTTGGATAAACAATGACGCAAGGGAGGTTGGATTTTGTGACGCTACCGTTCATTAAACAAGAACTCGCCGTGAATGTTTATTACTCAGATAATTATTGAGGATTTAAAAATATTAATTTCTGGTGAAAGGCTAATGTCATTGCAATTTTTCAACACAAGGATACAATAAGGGATTTTTATTAACTTCTCATATTTTGTCTAAAATATATTTTTCCTGAATTAAATATGTTTGCTTAACTATTAAATAACGATATTTATTAACATTCCAGCTAGTGCCACTATAGATTTTGAATTTGGCGCGTAATCTATAAATAGAACACGATATGCAGCAGCATCAACCTTCAGTAAGCTACAGGTCATAGCTTTAACAATGGGAGCCTCCTAACTATCTGGAATTCTACTGGACAGGTTGTGGTGAGATAGGAGGTCGCCACTTTGTTAAGACATAATTACCTGTAGGCCCATGCAAACTAGTGCAGTAAGATTGTAAGAGTTCTATGTAAAAAAATAACAATTATCAAAAACGATTGAGAACAATTTTCCAGAGGTGGCCATCGGACCTCCCATTTTTGATGGGTTGTAGTGCCATAAACCCCAAATCCCCCTATATTTCAAGCACCTACAAATCATTAACTCTGCGCACTTTATGTATGATCGAAAACAATGTTTTTTATTCCTCTAAAGTACACCGAGTATAACTCTGCACCAACCGAGACTATCTCAGCTACCACGACAAACTCTAATGGTTCGAATACGATACGTAAACTAAATCAACTTTAATAAAGTATAGGACTTACTTATTTACTATATGTACCCTAAATTAAGATTTATAAATCAATTGACATACGGCGATTTAGCATCCTTATTTGTTAAATATAGGCAACTTAGAACTTTCCACACTAAGAAGAGAATATATGAAATAATCAAAATATTATATTTTTGTGAATATTTTTGGAAGAAGGAAGGGTTCACATCGAGCTATGCTCAATCAGCAGAGTCAGTGAAGTGAAGGTTTTGGCAGCTGATGGAGAGCACTTGTGCGGGCAGAGAATATTGGCTCCAACTTTTTGACTTAACTCAGAAACGTGAAATCAGCCACTTGAACCATACGTGGGTGAAGTTTTGTTCTGAATTATTACAACACTAATTGATAGAGGTATATAATCAACAGTAATACTAACTGAAATAACCATTGTCCCCACCACAAAATACTATTTTCATGCTATATACTGTATATACATTTGCGATATATTAATTATAGATATTATAATTTTTGTACGAAAAGTACTAAATCATTGGCATTCTGCGTACAATACACATTTAGAATGACTAGCAGTTCAATATTTATGCAATTATTACATAAATAATGAATAAATGTAATACTTAGCAAGTTAGCGTTGTTCTTTTATTTACTCTGAAACACCGAATCTTTTTACTATTTGTATTATTTTTCATCAACGGATATCGTCAGTACAAATTTAAATTTAAATATTTTTAGAGACTTTAAACTATGAGAAAAATGAAATAATAAATCACACATTTTGTACTAATCAAAGGTCAATTTTATTATACAGAGCAAAATCTGAAATATAAGTAACAGTCTTTTTTGAACTGAACTTGTCATATGACTTCTGTTTTAAAAAAACAGCAGATTCCAACACTGTGTTAGTGAAGTTTTCATTCAGTTTTACGAACTGCAGTAGCATAAAAATTATCTTCTTCACACACTTTACAAAAACATATATGTTATGTATTATTTCATGAAACCCACAAGGAAAGTATAACCTATATGGTATTGTGAAAGAGTAAAATATCTACTTTCTTTTGATTAAGTGAAAAGGGTTTGTTGCAATAAAAAATGAACTCGAACCCTACGCCTCTACCTTACTGGCCTTCACAATTTTTTAATTATAATATTTAAAAAATAGGAATAAAGGCAATTTTATATAAAACCGTTTCAGTACATTTCCCAATAAGAGACAGTTAGAAAATATAGAAAACAAAACTGAGCGCATAAAGTTTTTTGATCGTACTGAGTGAAAGGCAACAAATAATTGATTTGATCTCATTAATTTTTTGTATTATTATTATGCACAATTGTCTATTTACTCTTTGCTGCTTCTATTATAAACTTCCAACATCCCTTCAGTGTGCATACATTTTGAAACACACTGTGTACCAGAGAAGTTTAGTATGTAGTAAAGACATTTGGCCGTGTATAACTAAGGTCCATAATTCTGATATCCTACTGAGTGTTACAAAATATTAGGTTACAAAATGCCGTTTTGAAAAATAATAAATCGTTATTATCTGTTCAAGAAATACAGTAATTTGTGGTTTTTGCTGAGTTAATATCGTAAAGTACTGACACAAATAAAGTGGATAGTGTATGATAAGGTCTTGAGGTTGACAAATGGCCGACATTAAATTAGGTTGAAATATCGTGTAATTTATTATATTTATTAGTTCGATTGTCGTTCGCTTGATTCTTCTTAAGGTTTTCTAAATATTATTTGCTTTGTTTAGTTTAGTACTGCACGTGTAAACGAATTTGTAAGAGTAATTTGTAATGAGTGTACCATTTCTGGAAAATAGTAGCTCTAGTACTACAGAGTTTAAGATCTAATATGAGGTACTTCTCATAAAGATAGTAGAGAGACGCTCTGAAAACAATGAACATCTGGGAAGCGAAATCAAAGACTTGTTCTGGTTAAAATAAACTATGATTGTTTACATAACTATACGTAACGTAACTAAAATCGGCCTCTGCTATAATTTTACAAAAGGATTGAATTTGAAATAATAGGCTAAGCTGATAATGGAAATAAATTTCTGAACATTTTCCTCGACTTAATAATTTCACCTTTTACAAAATGTATTTATAATATTAATATTGAATGGATAATGTTTGGTTAATTAAATTACAAATTCATTGCGGTATTATCTATTACATTATTGAATTATGGATTGTATTGTAACAAACAATAAAAAGAAAATCGACACTCTAAGTGTAAAAGATCTTTGAATTCATAATTTTGTTTTCCTCCTGAATAATACTAAGACTAACCTATGTGATTCTTTAGGCCATTTAAAAAAGTCATTATTTAATTACTTTAGTTTACAAAAATATGAATACTTGAGGTCACATAATTTGCTTGTGATTTTCCTTGTGCATAATACGAACACCGCTAATATTTTAAGCTTTAGAGACCATACCAAAAATTCGCTATTTAATTACTTTAGTTTACTAAAATATGAATACAATTACTTGACAATAATTTATGTAATTTAAACCTTAGTAATAGAAACAACTGTGGATAACAGCTTGAAACAGTGTTGTATTTCTGTTGCATTACTCTATACATATTTATTTTACAAATTCATTTCTTTAATAATAACAGATTCTCGTCTAATGCTTTACAGACCCAGTCACTATAATCCACCATGAGTCCACCATCGACCACTATGAAATTACCATTATGCTCACCGTGACAAGCAAGAGTCACCACACCATAAATCACCACACGATCAACACCATGACTCACTACCATCGCCATGATTTAGCAGCACCCCCACGAGTCACCAAAAACCGCCATTAGTTACCACCACCACCGCTATGAGTTACCAGCACCACCACAAGTCACTACCTCCATGAGTGATCACCACCACCATGAGTCACCCTCCACCACTATGAATTACCATAATGGTCACCGCGAACAGCAAGAGTAACCACTACTACAACTCACCACGATCACCACCATGAGTCACTGCCATCGCCATGATTTAGCATCACCACCACGAATCACCAAAACCGCCATGAGTTACCACCACCGCTATGAGTTAGCAGTACCACCACAAGTCACCACCACTATGAGTCACCACCAACATATAAGTCAATTTCAAACAGTACCATGAGGCAACTGCTATTGAAAATAGGAACTGGGATACAACAAGTTTTTATAAGTAAAACCGTTAAAAAAGTGTGTTATGTTTGCAGAACAATAGCTAAAGTTTTTGAAAGTAATATTTCAAAGAGTAATTTCCAAAAGCAAGAATAATGTACAACTACCTGTTTCAGTACGTGAATTATCAATAGAATCCCTTTTACTTTTAGATTTTTACTGTTTATATTGTTATTTTTAATAATATAGCATTTAAAAAAAAACACGTATCTGTGGACATAGAATACACGTAGTGCTATTGATATTAACAAAATGTTATTATTTTTTCTTATTGTTTAAAGTTTCCAAGTATATTTTAAAATATTCCTATATAGAACATTTCTGTGATTTTTAATCCCCTTGCACAGTTTACAGAAGATAAAATTGAATACAACAGATCGCTTTGCTATAATGGAAAACAACAGAGGAAATCCTGCCTTTGTTTTGAAAAATAAATAACTTATATAATGGAATCATACAGAATAAAACACCCCCGTGTTGGAGGATTAAGTGAACAAAAAATCCTCCTATACTTATACTTGGGCTACATCTGTAAAACAAATAATTTTGAGTTAGCTCATGTTTAGTTTGGTTTAATTATTTCTTAGGTCGTTTATTTTAATTATACAAAAAAGATTGTAAAAGTATATTTAAAAATATATTGTAGTCTACAGTTGAAGTTTATGCTGAACCCTTTCTCTAGATCACCGTTGTTTATGTCAAGATCAACATGTTTTTACATGCACGCATAGATCATTTACATGCACGTTTGTAAAACCAATGTTTTTTTTTAACTCGGCTTTAGTATTTTTCTTTGGAATTATTTTAATGAAATTTTCAACAATTTAAAAGCAGTTAGGAAAGGTCTATATTTATAAAAACCTTAGAGGACAT
>NW_025779750.1:0-7500 GCF_021130785.1 Homalodisca vitripennis
GATAAGCAGGATTTAAAAGCTTTTATGGCCGATGTGCGAAATAGTATAATAACAGTATTTAACGATCGGGGGCGTATAAAAGGGGGGGGCTCGGGGGGCTCGACCCCCCCCCGAAATTAAAACACAAAAAAAAAAATTATAACTTAATCATAATTTTTTTTTTTTTTTCAAAAAACGTCTTCATACTTTCGACTACATTTATTTTTGTTTAAGTGGAATTTTAAAATACATTAGATACCTAACAATATTCAATATTTATTTTTTTCAGAGGTTAAAATTCAAATATTTTGTAAGCAGGGGAAATAAGCGTTCAACTTTAAAGAGTGCGAGGTAGCCTGAGCCCGCTTCACGTGGGGCCCTCGTGAAGTCCACGCCGGGCATGCTTTAGACTGACGTGCGCCGCGGCCCCCCGCCTAGAAACCCCTCCTCCTCCTAAACCCCCCACCCACCCCACCACACTGACCTCATTCCGCACTACCACGCCATTGTCTGCTGTTTTCTAGGTATCACCCGTGGTGACTTTTTTAAGTGCTGTTGCATATTGTTTTTATTGAGTGACTGTTATCAAGTGAAATGTTTTGTTTGGGTTTATTTAAACAATCTGATTACTTTATAGTTACAGTTTACGTGTAAAGCATAGGCACTTTAAAAATTTTAAAAGAAAACAGATTTCGATTCAAGCTTTTTCGTGAAGAAAAAACGGGTTTCGTCTGAGATCGACGAGCAACATTTTTAAAAAAACCCCGAGTCCCCCCACTTGTCTAATCAACTGGCACGTTGTTAGATCAAGGACACAATGAAATTGAACATAACCTTTAAAGGAGAATCACACTTTGTTAGTTCACAATATCAATATATTTCATTACTGCTCCTCAACTTTCCTTTTCACTTCAAAAAAAGGAAAATTTCAATTATTGAAACTGTTGGAAAACCTCAATAGTTACAATTTCCTAAAATTGAAAAAAACAAAGTTTTCAATATAAGTGGTTGGAAACTTAAAAGGTTAGCTTATTTGGGAAACAAAAAGGGAAGGGGGCCCCGTGTAATATTGTTTTTTTTTTCACACAACACAGGGGAAAGGAAACCTAAGTTTAGGATAAATTTGTATCAAAACCACTTACTACAAACTTAAGAAAACAGGGGGGGTTTTTTATGCAACAGAAAATAAACAAATCATAAAAATGCAATGTTAATGGCTGAAGATAAAATCCTTTGACATGGAAAAACAGAAAGTGTGAAAAACATATCAACATGCAAGGAAAAAAGAAGTTCAGGAAAACAAAAAAAAGAATTATAGATAATCCAGACAATTTAATTTTGGGAGGCAAAAAATTGCTCTTAAGGGGAGGATGGGGGAAGATGGGGTCTTGACGAGCCATACAAAATGATGGTAATTTTCGCTCTTTTTTTAAGGGACAGGGCTAATTACGGGGGCAATAATCTTAAAACACAGCTAAAACTGGGGGTGGGAAAAATATTATATAGTTCTTTTCCAAAAAAGAAATTTTAAATTTTTTTGGTTCCCAAATACGTCAAAAAAGTTTCCAAAAAGTAGAAAAAACTTTATTTTTCAGTATTTGCAGATGAACAACAGACATTTGCCAAATTGAACAATTTTTTTTAATTTTAAATGAAATCCCCAAAAAAAAAGGGTTTTAAAAATTTTTTCTTTAGTTGGGGGGGGTTTTTTTTTTTTTTTTCTAAAAATTTTTGAAAAAAAAATAGATTTTTAAAATAATTAAAAAAACCCACAAAAATAAAAAAAGGGCTTTTTTAAAAAAAAAATTTTCCCAAAAACCAAAATTTTTTTTAGAAATTTTTAACCCGTTAAAAAGGTATATTTGCAAAGATTTTGGTTTAGGAAAAAATAATTCAACAAAAATCCCCCCTTTTGGAAGGAAAATTTTTCCTGGGGTTTTCTGTTGTTTAGATAATCTTTTAACACCAATCAAGATTTTTTTTGGGGTTAAAAAAGGAAAAAAAATTACTTTTTTTTTAAAATTAAAAAAAATTAAACCGTTTGAAATATTTTATAGTCTAATTGATTAAATTTTTTTGCAAAAGGGGGAAATTTTTAGTGAAAGTGAAATTTTTTAAGGAATGAAAAAAAAAAGGGGGTTTTCGTTAATTTGTACAAAAAAAAAATTTGAAATCTGGTTGAAAACTTTTAACATGTTACAATTTTTTTTTGGGGGGAAAAAACAAAAAATTTATTTTTAAAAAATTTTTTGGGGTTTTTTCCCCCCCTTATTCCCCATTTTTTTAAGGGTAAACCCCAAAATATTTTAAATTAAAGTTTGTTTTTTCCCAAAAAAATTAATGTTCCCCTTTTTTTTTTGTTAAAATAAAAAATTTTTAAATTAACCAATTTTAAAAAAAATTTTAACCATACATGGGAAAAACCCTTCCACCAGCAAAACGGCTTGGGGAAAAATCCTTTTAAAAAAGGAACCCTTTCCTTGGGGGTTTAAAAATCGGTTCCAAACATTTTCACGAATTTTACCCCAAACCATTTTGCTTTTGGGGGGTTTAACTCTTCAAAACTGCAAAAATTTTCCCCTACCGAATTCCAAAAAAAAACAGTTTTTTTTTGGTTTTTTTCGGCCCCAAAATAAAAAAATTTTTTTTAAACCCCCCAAAAAATTTTTGTCCCCTTTTAAAGTTTGCCACGACCAAAATTTTACAACAGTTTTAACGTTTTTTTTAAACTTTCGAAAAGGATTTTTAAAAAAATCGGAAAAAAAAAAAAAAAAAAAATTTAAAAAAAAAAAATTTTTTTTTAAAAAAAAAAAGGGGGGGGGGGTTTTTGGGGGGGGGGGGGGTTTTTTTTTTTGGGGGGGGGGGTTTTTTTTAAAGGGGGGGAAAAAAATGAAAATTTTGTGTTTTGGGTTTAAAAAACGTTATAAAAAAATAAAACCCATTTAAAATTGAAAAGGAAAGGGTTTGCAAAAAAAAAAACCTTTAATTTAACAACAAATTTTTCCCCCAAAAGAAAAAAAATTTGGGAACCTTTTGTTTTAAAAATAAAATTTTTTAAAAACTTTCAACTTTCCGGGGGAAATTTTATTTCGAAGTAACTGTTTTTTACAACGAAATTTTTTAAATAGATTTTTTCCCAAACCAAAAACAAATTATTAAAAGGGAAGTAACGTTATGAAAACCACCCCCGGGACAAAAAAAATTTTCCCCCCCCCGGTTTTGTTTGGAGGTTAGGGAAAAAACCCCTTTTTACCAACGGTTTTTTCCCCCTTTTGGGTTGGAGTAAAAGGGGGGGTGGGGCGAACTTTTAAAAAATCATTTTTTTTTAAAATTTAAAAAAATTTAAAAAAGGGAAATTGTTTTTTGAAAACTGGGGTTCAAAGGGGTGTTTTTCCCCCAATTTCTCTAAAAACAATAGGGTAATTCCTTTTAGTCACATTTTAAAATTTTGGGGGGGGGGGGGTTTTTTTTTGGTTTTTTAAAATTTTTGGGGGTTTTTGGGGGTTTTTATTTTTTTTGGTGGGGGGTTTCGGCTTTTTGGTTTTTTGGTTTGTGTTTTTTTTGAAAAAAATTTTGGGGTTGTGCCCCGCAAAAAAACCACGCAATTTAAAAAAACCAAAAAATTCCGGGGGCCTTTTGAAACAGGTTAAATTTTTTTTTTAAAATAAAAAAAAGGGCCATTTTTTTAAAAAATAAAAGGTTTTTTAAAAGGGGGGGGGGGGAAAATATTTGGGGGTTTGGCGATTAGCATTAGCAAAAAACACCCCTTTTCATCAGTGATTAGAAGAAGAAAGTATAAACTAAGAATTGTTTTTATATTTTAAGCATACTATATGCTTTATCAATACTTATAAACGTTAAGAAATTAAAAAATGTTTTTGAATTTAGTAAAACACATGATTACTACTGGTCGCATTATAATTTTTTAAAAAGAGCAGTTGATTAAAAACCATCATTTACTATATGCTGATTAAGCCAAAAAATGGGGGCTTTAAGACGGAGGAATAGGCCTAAAATGTTAACCAGGGACCCTAACAATGTCCCATTAAAATTTTACTACAAACGATTCCAAAAATCCAAAAAAATTCCAAAAAATCCACACCCCACAAAAAATCCAAAAATCCAAAAATTGGTACGTAATCGAGTAAAACACACACACGAACACACAGACAGACACCAGATAATATTATTAGATTCTTATATAAAATACGAGTATTATATGGTATGTGATAAGGGATAACATTTAAATCAAGATAAGACTTTTATAATTTACTTGTACATTTGTTTTTAACTGGCAATTTTTTTAACTAAGGATATTTTAACTAAAGACAAGTTTATTGGATAGATCGTTAACAAACTACTCGTTAAATTAAACAACACTGTAATCCACATATTATTATGGAATTAATACAGGGTATTTCCTTTAACTGGTAGAGCTTGAGAACTTTGAGCCCATTTTATCAGCATCACACTTGTGTCCCTCCCGGTGTGGGAGTAATACAGGTGACATCAGTGGAAGTCTGTTTTGTCACCAATGTGGTATTGTGTGGATGAGTTTAATAGTAGTTTTTCATTTCCTTATCTCCTTCGTACCCAAGAGAAATTAATTTTAAACCGTTCCAGGATTACTGTACTATTCCAATTACTGCTGTATGAAGAGTGAATATATGGGGGGGAAATAAATATAGTGGTAATACATATAGAAAACTCCAAGTCTGGTATAAATACAACTCAATAGTTATTTATATTTAAAACCAATCCTTTAGATCTTAATTGTCGTTTTCTAGCTGTTGATTTGCGACTTTATTCCAATCTCCATCGATGTAACTGTCCTTCATCCATCTGGGACAGGTGGCTTTTTTTTATGTTTTTAAAGTTTTTTAGATGCTTGATATACAGGCATATATCTTCCGTATTTTTAATGTACAACTTTACTATTTTATCATGGTATTTCTTTATGAAGGAAAACAGGAATTTCCGGAGAATTCGCCAACTGTTCAGTAATTAAAATAATCAGTGACACACTATGTTTTCGAAATCTTGCAATCTGATATCTTCATCAGTTGAATAACTAAACTAGCATATAAAACACGATTAGGAGTAATCTCCAGCGCCGCGCACGTCCCGGTCCTCGATCCTGAGTAACGGATCTCTGAAATGTGTTAAACGTATGACAGAGTTTTTTGAGGTCCCATGGTGCCAGGTGAATTCGGATTTAAGCCCGATGAATGTCGCGGTTTTGATCGCTGCAAAAAAACGCTTAGCTGGCGCCCACCTGAGCCGAACCAATCATTAGTCGCGTCGTAACCAACTGGATGGTTACACAATCGCCAAGTCCCTCCTGGGATCCAGATTAAGACAGCGATCGTGGATCCTATCACCCAGGTAGAGGATAGAAACACTCAACCGTACAGTTCCGCGTGGGTGGGGAAGTAATGGGTCTGGGACCTACTAGAACTGGCCAAGTACCCTCTCGGGATGATGGGGCCAATTGATACGGTAACCTGCATGGGACCAAATTTCCCGAACTGACGAACAAGTCCGTCATCCCTTAGACGGCTGATGCCAACGCCGTAGCCCTCATGTCCCAGTCCGTAGAATGACTCCTGAGTGACTGCAAGTTCATCCGTCCTCTTGTTACTGGACAGTATCGATTGCGGCTTCGGAGAGTGCCAGCGTCAAAGCAGCATTCAGAATAATTTCCGAGTATCGACGACGGTCCTCTGAGCCAGCAGTCCTAAATGGTCGCCTGGAGTCCATCCATTATAAAGTACAGTAGGTAGGGGGCGATCTATCAGCGACGTGGTTTCGAACTTAGCTTTAAAAAAAGTAAGAAACGCGCCATCGCAACCTTTTTTGGAATCGGCAGGAGATGGTGGGAAAATGAATCCTGGGGATGAATGGACTGCTGGGCTCAATTCCGAGTATGAGTACAGACCTTTGGTGGAGCAGAAGGCAAGGGTGATGTGGACTACTAACTCTCACCCAGTTCCCTTAAGTGGACCATGGGTACTTTCATCACAAGCTTGCCTTTTTCGTATGGGCACAACCGGTTCACCGAGGATTGCATGAAATTAGTTGACCCTTTTTGGTAGAAGTGTAAGGTTTTTTGTAGAATTATAGGTTGAAGAATATTATAAACATTGTAATTTTAGACTTATTTTTGTTGTACAAAGGGATGTGATTTTGATGTTCAGGAGTGCGATTTTTTAGTTTATATTTACTTTTGTTTTATGTAAGTGTAGTAAATATCGCGTGAATGTGATTAGTTGGAAAGATGAGTCCACCAAATGATTCATATTCCTATTTGTTTGAGGAACAAGTATTTAAAGGTTGAAGGTAAAAAATTGAGTCTTTTATTTGAGGCGAATTAGGGCCCAAAAAAAAATCTCCTCTCAACCAAAATAACCTGAGCTTTAAAGGTGATATCCAAACCACCACCCAATGGTGACGTAGTAGGTAGATTTCTCGCATGGATAGGAATTCGCTCAGCGGTCCACCCATCCAAGCAGCGGGCCCGCTCTCGACGTTTACTTTGACTCGGAATATCTTTGCAATAACAGGTCGTACTCACTACACTGCACCATGGTGCTTTTGTATGTAAAACCCTTATTATTAATTCCAACTAATCCCCTCAAAACTATTGCTGATTATAACTTACTATAAAAACAACTTAATTTGGCCCTATAACAGTAGATGTTTTCATCGGAGGACACTAAATGAGTGATGTTGGATGTAGTGTTTTGAGAGTTCCAACTCATGACCTTTTATACAAAACACAACGTTTTATAACAACTCAGAAATGGTTCGGAGATAGGGATATCCACAACAATTATAAAGTTAATCTCAGTAAGCCTTGAGTATATTAAAGAAGTGTTTCCTACATTACGCACTTTATATATATGGGGGAAGCACCTTGTTACAATACGAGTATTACTATGAATGTACAAGTTACGTCCCCGGCACTGGTGAATTTGAATTTAGTCAGCTTAATGAATGTGTATTTCTTCTGTGAATTCAATTGGTAGAAATGTGGATCTATACACTAGAACCATAAACAATGACGGCACCATTAACCACCAAAGCTACCTGACTGTTACTCTTCATAGTAACCATTGAAGTGCACTGCATATTTGAACGAAGGCTTTAATTCTGCCAGGAAAACAGGTTACTCGCTTCCTCCCCAGGGCCAACCAGTTGTCGTTCCTGAACTGTGTATTGGATCTCTAACCAAACGTTTTTGACCCTGTCTGCTCAACATTTCTCCTACTCAATAATGTCGAAACATATTGGGTGCTGTTTACGAAAAGTGTGAAAATCCAATATCTAAAAAACCAAAAGATTAATTGTATTGTAATTTGTAGAGTAATAGTAAACCTGCTCCTAGAATGTTAAATATTGAACCTTATCGTCTCAGTACTTAATGAACAAAAATAATAATAATAACGGTAAACAAATCTTAACTTTAAAGCTAATAAAGGTACGAAGAAACAGTCTTCCATGTTCCTAATATTGACAATA
>NW_025779750.1:12500-86204 GCF_021130785.1 Homalodisca vitripennis
TGTTATAGTAATTTTTTTTGTTACTTATTTATTTAGCTGTTAACGTGCTGACTGTCTACTATTGACTTGTATGTACTAACTAAAATTAGATACCTTACTTGCACATTTATTGTAAAAATTATCTGTACCGTTGGAATAAATACATAGATAAAATAAATAAAGTGAGGTAAAAATACAGTAATGTCCTAACGACCACCACTATGACAGGAATGGCTGGGGTAAACATTAAAATAAGTTTATGATGGATGCTAATACAGGAGGACTTCAAATCATAGCTGGCAATTACATATTTATAAATTATATTAAATTATTTCATCAGCTGTAAGACAAAGTATTATTAAGGACTCAACAAGTTCTTAAATTGTGACGTTTTCGATCGGTCTGAGCGATCACTCTACATACACAGGGCTTATAGACTTGATGTTTAGAATATAGGTTTGTCCTGATCCTAATTTGTGATCGAAACGTCAAAGTGTAGCAAATTTACTATTATAGCGGTCTAAGAGCCCTGCAAATGGTTGGTATGCAATGCACAGGACACAACGTACAGGTGGTGTGGTGGGCAGTGGTAGAAGGCGCTGGTAGTAAATCCCGAGTTACAAAGCTTTCTGTTTTATTTCAATTGATGAAGGATCCTACAGGGATGCAAAAATCTTTCACTAGTCAAAGACGGTTCGATAAAGACTTTTGTTGTATCGGTTTACTATTTTAAATTTCCCTTTTTGTATCAACTCCTATTCCACTATTGTTTGACGTCACATGCAAATAACCACCGCAGTTTTATGCCACATCGCCTGTTTAGTGTAAATGGTTTAATATAAAAGTTCGATACTATTATACAGATGGGCAAAAGGATCTGAGCGCGCGGCTTGGGCTTTAATAGCCATAATCGAAATATCAACCTCACCTATGTGCTGTCATTCTGTGATTGATTTAAAAGAACTAAACTATCAGACCACCTTCTATTTTAATACAACCGTGAGACGACTGAATAAATCAGTAAATATTTCAGTTCTTGCCTCTTAGGTCACGAGAATCCGAAGGATGGGCTCTAAGGGAAAGCTGAATATTTTTGAAAAAGACGTCCCTCTCCCCCGCCCAACGATTAGGCGGCCAGCGCGTAGATCTCTTAGCATCTGTACTGATGAGCTTCAGCGAGTACTTGATGATTCCCTCCTGAGATATAACAATACTTGTAACTTCAGTAGGGACCACCAGAGAGCCGGGTAAACTATAAAAAAATAATTTTTACTGTTTTTTCTAATTGTTCTTTAAAGTTCTCATCTGTTTAGGTAGAAAATGTATTCTCTGTAATCCATAAACTTAGTAATAGTAAGTCACTTGATGTTGATGGCTTCAAGTCACGTATTATCTAAGGAAGCTGCCTATTATATTTTTGAACCGTTAGGTTATAATGAATTCTTGCATTAAGTTTAATATATTTCCTGTATGTTTGGGGAAGTTTTACCTGTGCATTAAAAGGGTCCAAGTTCTGACTATAGTAAACTATAGGCCTATAAGCATATTAGTGTGGTATATAAGATTTTTTAGATAATACCTAATCGTCCTGTTTGTAGCATATTATAGCGCGTGTAACTCTGTATTCACTAGCTTTCAGTACGGGTTTAGAGCCAAAACATAGCACAAATAAAAACTGTATTGTCTTTTATTCAAATGTGTGCTGAAGGCTTAGAAAGTAATCTTACTGTGAGTGGTCGAATTTATAATCTTACGAGAGCCTTTGACACAGTTACTCACACATCTTACTTCAACTACTAAATTATTATGAACATCTTTAGTTCTAGAGCCCCTCTCATTAAGTCATACTTGAACGAATGGTATCAAGCAATTTGTATTAATGGTGTCTTTTCTAATTACAGGCTCGTAGAGCATGGTATTCCACAGGCCACAGTCATGGGGTCTATTCTGTTTTTGGTTTATATAAACAACCTCTCGGCTAATGCATGAGGTGGACACACGTAGACATAAATTTTTGCTGATGGATTAGTTGTTTTCGTTTTTGGGATCAACGTTAGTTTGAGGCTGGATTGATTATCTGCTAAAATTAAGGACTAGTATTGTGCCAACAGCCTCTTTTTGAACAGTATTAAAACTGTTAATGTTAGGTCCACTTCTAGTCGCTCTTTGAATTCTTTCCTTAATCATGTTAAGTTTCTGGGATCCATCTTATTTATTTATTTATTTCAACGGTTCCACCATTTTTACAAAAGTAATTCAACAAATCAAGTACTTAGCAATCAAGATGACAAATCATAATCAATATACACAGTCTTATGTAAGCTCTAACTTGAACAACATAGGCAATAACAGAGTGATATACTATAAATATAAATAAACAAAAACAACAATAAATAAACAAGGAATAATAACAATACAGTAACAGCAACGATAAATAAATAGTTGACCAATAACATTAATAAAATTTAGAAACTCAACAATATACTATCAATAATTAATACAATCGTAGCTGTTAGTTACTGTAAGTGGATCTGTTTAAGCATGTGTTAGGTGTTTACATTTAATAATTTGTTTTTCAGGTTCATCTTGAACCTGAAAGGGAGTGGGAAACTCACATCGACTCTTAAAAGAAAAAAAAATGAGCAGTAGTGTTTGTGTGCTCAGAATTTTAGCTCGTGTCATTTCTCAGCAAGCTTTGTTGGCTATGTATTCTGCCCACGTGAACAGCCACCTGACCTATGACATTGTGCTGTGGGGAATCGTTCTTTGGCCATATGACTGTTCTTGCTGCAGAAAAGACTTATCTGAGGTGTTTCTCCTATGTCTCACTGCAAACCTTTGTTTGCTTTTCTAGGAATTTTAAACCCTGTCTGCATTGTTTGTTGTGAATTATTTATTGTATGTTAGGTAGAATGTAAATAATTGTGTTGCATGTAAAAATGTATATAGTTAAGAGATAAGGCAAAGAAGTAACCTTTTTATCCAGCATCACAAATACTCCACAACCATTTAAAAGATTTATTGTTTTTAGCCTTTATAAATATAATGTTTTGCCTGTTAATTTTTGAAGGCTACATATTGAAATTTTCAACAGAAAAATAAAGCATTTCCTTATAAATAGCCTATTATATAAAACGACTGGGATAATTGGTTTAGATTTTTTTAATTTTTTACATTTGAGTTATTTTGGGCCAATGAAGTTCACGATTCTTGATTGGTCAAGTGATTTAAGTGGCGTCAAGTTTTTCATGCGTAGGCCAGTAGTCAGTCGTCTGTAAAGGCGAGTTGAAGGGGCAGGGCTTTCTCGTGTTCGGCTAAAGCTTAACCAACCACTGACCAGTTATGATCAACACCACTTCTGTGTTGTCAACTTTTTCACTATTTCTTTCTTGTTGTAGTTAAATTTTTTTAATGATTACTTACAAGGTACATTTATCAGCCTCGGACAACAGTAAGGAATTTTCGCAAGTACTTATGTTTTGTTGAACTCTATTGCACGTTTTAGTCTTTAAACATGTTCTAATATGACCGAATTTTCCTTACCTTGTCGGTTTGTGTGTCTAACGTGTATCACTTACCCGTGTGATATTAAGTGTTTTGTCTCACCAATGTAGACTAAGCCACAACTGTACGAGAATTCTTATGCTCAAGCGTACACAGTGCAATGTTGTTTTTAGTAAAGATCAACTTTCATATTGGCTTGAATAAACTTTTAAAGTTATGACTTGTTATAAGTTTAGTTTTTAGAAGTAGGGAATAGGTTAGTGTTAGTTGCTTTTAAATTTAATATTTTCATCTTATTAAATCCATCCTTGAATGGTAGTCTTAGTTAAAAATTCATTTACTTAATAAATATATTCTGCAACATGATTATGAAAGGTTTAATTTTAAAAACGGCAAATTTAGTATTTGACGTTTATAACTGCAAAGGGTTGGCATACTGACTTATTTATGTTAGTAAAATTTGCTATTATAAAGTCTATTGATTAATAAACGTTTTTTAAATCTGCTTCGTATTGCCATAACCGCAATAAGAAATTGTCTCAGAAGACATGACTAGGCTGTGCCAATTGAACTGCCAGAATATGGGCAGCTACTTGGTATGCATTATTGAAAGGAACCCATGTGGTCTGAGAGCTTTCAATATCTACTCCTGTCATATTCATGGTTTCTAACGATTTGTTCAGCAAAACAACAGCAAGCTAGGATTTTGCAAAATGTTATTGCCTATAAAAATTACGAAACTCCCTGATTATTTTAGTGATATTCATTTTTTAAGTTTAAACACTTAATGCACTCAATTAAACCTAAAGTTAAAGACAAGTCTTTCTTAAATTGAAATCACCTGTGGTAAATGTACTTTCCACTTTAAATTGTATTTTGAACGTCAAATCTCGTGAATTGAACACAAATGGGAAAATATTTCTTTCAATAACTACTCCTAATTTTATGATGCTATGAATGACTCGCTACATGTAGAATGCATCCTTGTATAAAGAAATGTTTATAGCAATTTTAAGGTCACTCATAACAAAAGGTCACTGATAACTGTTAAAAGTTATTAGTCTTATTACTTATAGGTATAGTGATATTAATCACGCATTGGAATGCTAGGTCTAGTTTGATGGATCGAAGATTGTACAGGCAGCTAAACTATTCCCTCAAAGAAAAACAAGCCTAGATACACAAAGTGCTTCAAAGGTATGTATTAAACTTCTGCGTGAAAGCTCTGTCAAAGTCCTATATTCAAGAAGTGCTCATGCTATTACCCACACCAACTTGTGCTTTTATAGTTAAATATAGTAAAATAGAGGAAATTCTTTAGGTTATTTAGTAAAATGAGAAATGTAAAAAGTTTTCATTCGCACACATTCAGACAACGCTGCAAATGCAACTTTTTGTTTTGTTTGGATACGTTTGTATTGAATATCGTCCAAGTATTCAGAGGTAGAGAAACTTTTTGTTTTTGGACCAGCATGAACGCGCTTCAACAGTGAAAAGAGTTCTCGGTTTTGTTTATTCAGCACAATGACTTTCATAGATAGAGACTGACCTTTTTTCAACCTTCCAATGTGATTTTCAAAATGGAAGCCATAATTTTGACTAGTATAACAAAGTAAAATGTGGAAGTTTATGTTTGTAACTTCTTTAATATATAGTTATAATGTATTTATTTACTAATTAGATTAAGTCTTATTTGATGTTTCTGTTTCACCCGAGAATAATTTTGTTTAGTTTTCCGTTGTAAAATTTGTACAAGTTTTTTTTTAGTTAAATTTCCTATTAGATATATATAATATATATATATATATATATATATATACAGTATATATATATATATATATTATATTTAAATATCATAATTTATGGATTTATTGAGAATTTTACAATTGTACATAAACTTATTACTTCATTACTTTATTTTGAGTTGTGAGTTTGATTAGAAAACAAATATAACATTCAAGGTTTTATACATTATCAACATTTTTGAGTTAATATATTAGATTATCGTTTATATTATTATTTTATTTTAATATAGTACTTATCTGTAACTGTAATAAAGTTGCATGTTGTTTTAGTTAATATTGCTTGTTCTTTATTCACATTAGGCTGGAAGCTCAAGAATCCAAGGGGAAAACTCCCATCATCATGGAATACCCGCTTTTGGACGAATCAGAGGGGCCTATTTGATTTTGTTATTACTCCAAGTATCCAAAGGAAACATTACAGAGCAAGATGACTCCGTGCATCCCTGAAGTAAAATCTTTAATTCATTCTTTATTTGTTATATATTTAAAATGTATCTTTCCTATAATCCTGTAGCCTTTCACCAACTACGAAATTTCGTGCTTCCAACAGGAGCACCATCTGAAATTAAGAATAAACTCTTTAACTTAATACACAATTTAACACAAAGGCATACAAGCGTTACCTGAGAATCCTGCAAAAAAGCATTGTTATTTATTATCTGGTATTTTTATGAGTTCAAAATAACAGTCTGTTTATTACCACATAACTTATTTCTGTTAGACATTTAAACAGTAATTACTTATTGCATGTTTGTCATATCGGCAACGGTTTCCTATAGTTTATTTATTAATAATTTTTATGACCGTTGCCTTGTTATTTGTTATTGTTACAAATGTTTGTTTGCTGTCTTTATATATTGTTAATTTCTGTATCTTGTTGCTTATTTCTCGCATTGTTAACTAATTGGCAAAATTTTCTAACTTTTATTTTAGTTTTCTGTTGAATTGCTCCACTAGTGATTAAATCGACATGTTTTCTTGTGATTTTTGTTGTTTCATTTCGACTTTCTATTATTACGGTTCTATTGTGTTTTTTCATTGTTAAGTGGTATGAACCTATGTATGTATGTACATTGAAAAGCGCGCGCACACACATGTGCGATCTTCGTAATGGTGGGGTGTTTTTGAGGTATCTTATTGATTACTGCACAGTCACAAAGTAAAACAATATTGGTCTAAGAGGTCCTGAATATTTCTTTTGTTTGAGAGATTCCTTCGTTCGTCTGTATTTTTGAATATATCCAGTAATCCAGTAGTCAGATATACTGATATCGGAAACATTATAAACCACTTAAAGGTTCTAGAAAAAAGGATATAATGGAATGTGTATAAAAAGACAGGATTAGGAAATGTTACTATTATTGGGCCATAGTAATTTATAAATAAATAAAATTGGAATTAATAGATTTGGTATTACTCTTAAGTATTACTTTATACCAACAGAGAGACAGGGAGGTTGTGGTAATTAAAAAAGTTTAGCCAACTCCATCAACACGATGCGACGGTCTAAACTCACAGTCAGTGTTTTGCTGAAGGTTCTGCTGATTGTGTGCTGACCTTAGCTCGCAGTTCGGTTCAGAGTCTGTTAACTTCAGGTTCAGCAGGACTGGTCTGACCTGTGAACACGTCATGTTGATTGTATTAACACTGAACTGTGACTCTTACTCTAATTACATTTACATAGCAGTTTATTCGTTTTGCAAAGACTTTTTATCATAATTTTGTATAAACTTTATTGCTTGAAAACATACCAATTCCAAGTAGCATGCACTGTTACTGGTTATAATAAAATGTTTTGCAACTTTCTTGACACGCTTTTTAGAATTGTTTATGTGTTAATAAAGTCATGTTTTTTTTATTTACAATAATTTTAAAAAATTCTAAAAACTCCCATTAATTTCTAAAAAGAGTTAAAATCTCTTACACATTTTCATATTTTAAAGTATTAATATTAAGTATTGTATAACATAACATTGATGCATCCTATCACGGTCCTACATTGGCTAGAGTTTCCAGAAGTTAATGTTAGGAAACTAAGGAATTTATCGAAATAACAATTACCAAATCCGAAAAAAATATAAATTTAGATAATAATATAAAAACGCTTAACATAACAACATAAAATACTAAATTGTTAACATAAATGTACAAAATATAATGTAAATGATGCAGAATATTAATTTCACAAGCAAAAACCCTTTTTACAAACAGTACTATATTTGAGGTATCTTTTATTACTGTATAGAGTACACACACACACACACACACACACACACACACACACACACACACACACACACACACACACACACACACACACACACACACACACACACACACACACACACACACACACACACACACACACACACACACACACACACACACACACGCGCGCGCGCGCGCACACACACACACACACACACACACACAACACACACACACACACACACACACACACACACACACACACACACACACACACACACACACACACACACACACACACACACACACACGCACACGCACGCACGCACACACACGCACGCATGCACACCACACACACGCACGCACGCACACGCACGCACGCCCGCACGCACGCACGCACGCACGCACACGCACACGCGCACGCGCACACGCACACACACACGCACCACACACATACGCGCGCACGCACACACACACACACACACACACACACACACACTCACACACACACACACACACACACACTGTTAACTAGACCACTTAATCTCTGAGGAACACAGTTTGTCGTTTTCTTTTTTTTTCATGGATAACAGTAATTCAAACGACTTTCATATTTTTCATCTAAATATTCGAAGTGTAAGGAAGAACTTTAATGAACTCATGATATATTTGGATGGTTTACCATATCAATACAAAATAATAATGTTGACTGAGGTATGGATAAAAGGGGGGTGAGGAAGCAAATTACGCGCTACCGGGCTACAAACCTGATATTACAAGATCGATCGTCCTGATAACCAGGCCGGCGGAATACTTATCTATGTGGATTGCGACCTTCACTACAGTCACCGCCTTATGTTGCTGCCTACAGCTGAGATTATTAATGTTACATTTCAGGTCAACTACAATAATTCAATGATGGATATTTCACTATATGGTGTTTATCGAAGTTGTAAATTTGTATTCAACCGTTTTAAAAGATGATTTCGAAAATATTTTAAAAGCTGTCCTCATAATCCAACAATTATTGTAGGTGACATGAATATTTGTATATTAAAAAATAATGGTTCTGGTAAAGACTACTTGAATATTTTGTCATCATATGGATTTACAAGCTGTATTAATACCCCAACTAGAATTCATAACAACTCTGTTTCTTGTCTTGATCATGTGTTTGTGAGGAATTCTAGAAATATAGAACTTAATTGTAACGTATTGGATTTATGTATAACGGATCACTTTGGCATAGAATTAAGATTGTCTGATGTACAACGTATTAATAACAATAGTAGCTGTTTTATTAAAGTGTTAGACCATAAAATGCTGCGCAGGCAATTAATATTGGCTAACTGGGATAGGGTTTTTAGTGAAAATAATTTAAATGCATGTTTGCCTGAATTTTATAGAATATTTAATGAATGTAGAGAAGTCTCCTCTTATCTAAAAAAATTAAATAGTAAAAATAAAAGAAGACGTGAGTGGGTCTCAGATAATCTTGTTTCCTTAATAAATCGAAAAAATTATCTATTTAAAACTTTCTCTAGAGACAGGAGCAATGCAGTGTTAGGAGCGGAATACAAACGTTTTCAGTAATCGTATCTAAAAAGATAAGGCAAGCAAAAATAGAATATTCCTCAAGTATGATTGACAGAGCGAATGGTAACTCAAAAAAATATTGGGATATTGTAAAAAAGATTGTGAAAAATAAAAAGAACCTGTTGAACAAAATAATGATAGATGGAAATTTATTGGAGGTAAAGGGGAATGAACATAAGATTGCAGATATTTTTAATAATTATTTTACAAATATAGTGTCCACCTTACGATCAAATGAATTTGGCTGTGACTTATTCTCTTAGAGGATCAAAATAATTATGACTGTATTTATTCTCAGTTTGAGTTAACAAGTGAAGAAGTATTTGATACTATTAAAAAAAATGAAAAATAAACGTAGTTGCGGTATCGATGGTTTGAATATACTGACTATCAAGGAAAATATTGATGTATTTGGTCCCTTACTTTATAACATATATATAAAATCATTTTCTCAGGGTTTGGTTCCTGATGATTTCAAAGTAGCTTCTGTGACCCCTGTCTTTAAATCTGGTGATCCGTCCGAGATATCATCATTAGTCCGGTCAATTTAGCCAAAAAATAGGGGTAACTTTGCATTAATTCCCAGAAAGCTGAACATTTGCATAGATGTTAGGGATACCAATGTTATAAAATTGTGAAAAGTCCCCATTGATCCCATGTCTGCAAAAAGTTTTATTCAAGGTCAAATTTCACAAAAATAGGTTTTTTGAATTTTTTAGCGAAACTGTTAGTTTTATGAAAAAACATTTCAAACAAAATTTGTAGATCATGCAATTATCTATAAAAATGCTCCTTATGCTTTTTATCATAACACTAACCATTTTTTGAGAAAAAACAGTTACAAACTTTCTTAAGCTGTATTGTCCATAATAAGCACGACTAAGCTGCCTATGATATCATTTAGCGTGTAATATAAGTAAAACTAAAAGTCTGCGTGACTAATACATTCATATTGACCGATAATTCTGAGAATATGATATTAAAAAAACGGAGTCCCTAATTTTAAGGGACCATGTGCCCTTTGAACAACATCTTCCTGTCATTCCAATGTTCGAGTGACCGTTCCGTCCACTTGCTTTTCTTGAGGTCGCACTTAAATCACTGTTAGTCTTGAAAATTCCTTCATAGTGAAAACCCGTAGATATTTCAAATATTCTCTGTTAAAGTTTGTGCTGTATTCACTCAAATTTGTCGCAAGAGTGTTTTATTTACACTAAACTTTTATCTTCAAGCGAATGTGTTATTGTTGATCGCGGCATGAAGACGTTACTTAACGTGAGTATTCAAGGGGGGAATCAATTTACTGATTACTTGAAGAATGTAAATTCAGCGACAAATCATGTGCAGTGTCGCAAACAATACAATAGAAAGAGTACAATTTCAGCAGCAAAACGGCAACATGAAGAGGAATCAGCTAGTACCTCTCAAAAAGTCCTCCTCGTGCTAGAGCACATGTAAGTGAGTCATATTTTTCTTTTAAAAATTTTTCTTTATTTTGCGGCGACGAGTTGAGTGAGGAATAAAAAAGAAACAAGCACAGATCTCTCGTCGTAAAATTTTTTAACGTTAGAACTCTTTCATTTAAAGACTCAGTTATGAAAGCAGCTTAGTCTCGTTCTGTTGACACAGCAAAAACTATTATTGCTCGCATCGAGTTTGAACACGATTTAGTTAATGCTGAAGCTAAGTACCATAATAATTGTTTTGTATCATTTTTAAAGACGACCACTGGAGGCTAAGTCGGCCGTCCTCAAGATGAAGCATTGTATCTCGCCATGGGGTAAAATATTTTCATATTTATTGAAAGTAGTGATGACTGCCAGTTTACGTTAGAAGAATTAGAAAATATTTGTAAAAACGTAAGTGTTGATAACAGAAAAATTAAATTACGGTTGAAGTTAAATTATAGTAATAGAGTCATTATTACCCAGAAACTAGGACAATTACATTGTATGTTTTCTTGTTAATTATCATGATATTATCAATCAAGCTTAGATTGAAAAAAACCTAAAGGCAAAGAAGATCAATGAAGGCCCTATCAACTGCGGCAGCAATTATTCGGAAAGATAATCAATCGGTTTAATCATATACAGTTTTTACATGCTATGACTGGCTGTGATAAAACATCGGCAATGTTTCAAAGGGGTAAACAAAAAATTATTTTATTAATTGTGCACAAGCTTTCCAAGATATCAACTCTTTACCAGAAATTCGCTTTCTTCTGTCTGTATATGGAGCTCCAAAAAATTACTTTGATAGACAAATTACGTTACTTATCTTTTGCAAAACAAACACGTATTAAAAAACGTGTGCAATTAGTTTGCCTTCCTCCAATCGCAGCTTCCGCTCACCAACAGTTTTATCCTGTATATTACTAGGTTCAGGTGTGGCTTGGTAATCAACTAGACCCAGAACAATGGGGTTGGAAGGATATCAATAATGCATTGGAACCAACCCACACACTTCTTTAACCTGCACCAGAAAACCTCCTTAATTCTGTTTTTTTGCAATTGCAAAAAGGGGTGTAACTTAGGATGCGGCTGCAAAAAAGTAGAATTATTTTGTTCACTAGTGTGCACCACTTGTCAAGGCCAATCGTGTTCAAATGTTGAATCTCCAACAGAAGAAGATTTTTACATGAACGACGAAACAACTGATGTATCGCTGTTAGTACAATTTACATCTACTCAAGAAGATGAGGAAGAAGAAGAAAATAGAGAGAGAGAAGAAGATGGGGGGAAGAAGAGGAAATAATTAGTGACAATAATGATGAATAAAATATGTTTACAACCAAGTATAACGGGACTTGTCACTCGAGCTATACCTGATCGACAACTACCACACTAACATGAGTGCAACGACTGAAAAGAAGAAGAAAAACCAAAAATTCATTAAATTTTACTGGAATAGACTGTGGAATATGCCTACCGGGGAAACCACATTAAAAAAATCGCGCTAGGTACACTACCTCATAGGTGGCATGGAAACTTGTCCATATTATAGACAATACAGCTTAAGAAAATTTTGTAATGGTTTTTTTCTCAAAAATGGTTAGTGTTATGAAAAAAAGCATAAGGAGCATTTCTATAGATAATTGCATGATCTACAATTTTTGTTTGTAATATTTTTTCATAAAACTAACCGTTTAGCTGAAAAATCCAAAAAACCTATTTTTGTGAAATTTGACCTTGAATATAAAATTTTGCAGACATGGGATATATGCAAACAATGGCGTCCCTAACATCTATACAAATTTTCAGCTTTCTGGGAATTTTTGCAAGGTTCAATGTCTAAATTGACCGGACTAATACCGTCCTATCTCAGTCATTAATACCATAGTCAAGATATTTGAGACAATAGTTAAAAACAAGTTAATGGATTATTTTAACAGTAATTCATTATTTTCTCAAAACCAATATGGGTTTCTTCCAGGGAAGGGGACAGACTTAGCACTTGAAAAACATATCTCAAATATAACTTACTCTAAGGACCAACGTAAATTCACACTAGCAGTTTATCTTGATATTCAAAAGGCCTTTGATACCTTAGATATCAATATTTTAATTAATAAGCTTAGAAGTTACGGTATAGGCGGGACTGCTCTGGATTGGTTGACATCATTTTGTACCAAAAGAAAACAAATGGTTAGGATTAACAAAGTATACAGTGAAATTTTAGAGTTATTTCATGGAACAGCTCAGGGTGGTGTACTTGGTCCATTTTTCTTTGTGATATATATTAATGACATGTTAAAGTTACCTTTATACTCATCCATATTTTCATTTGTGGACGATACGGCATTAGTGTGCTCGGCATTTAATAAGGACTCACTAATTACTAGGGTAAGACAAGATCTAAAAATCGTATCTGAGTGGATGATCAACAATAAACTTTTAATCAATGTTTCTAAATCAAAGTGTCTTCTTTTTTCAATCAAAATTGCAATCAAAACCTTTTGAGAAACAGATTAAATTTGGTTTGTCACACGCATCAGTGTAAGTATTCATGTAGGTGCACAACTATAGAAACAGTAGAAAGTGTTAAGTACCTAGGCTTGTATGTTGATCATCATCTAAAATGGGATCAGCATATCAATTACCTTTCAAAAAAACTTAGGAAAATAAATTACTCTCTATTTCATCTCAAGCAGCATATAAAAGATAGACATATGAAACAACTTTATTTTTCTTGGTTTGAGAGTATACTGAGGTTTGGAATAATTCATTATGGAGGAACGTTTCGAACACTACTGCAGCCAATTATAATGGAACAGAGGCATGCATTGCGTATTGTATATGGGATTAGAAGAATGGATAGAATGAGTTATATTTTCAAAGAAAAAAACATATTAAACTTTAATCACTTGTATAACCTTTGTTCGTTATTGCATATTCATAAATACATAAATCAATTTAAAATTAGAACTGCAAACAGACTAACCCGCAGTGCTCAATTTTTACAATTGGAAACACCTTTTTTTACTACAAGTACTTCTAAGCGTCAGTTATGCTACCTGGGTCCAAGTTTATTTAACCGTTTCATTATGGATTGCGGCAATGAATTAATTTTTGAAAAAAAAACCTAAGGTCAAAATGAAAGCTATATCGTTTATTGCCGACAACATCCCTGAATAAAAATGTGATCCATTTGTATAGGTTAGGTTACCATATGCTTCATATATAAGTCTATAATTGGTTATACGTTAAATATTGTGATAATATATTTGTAGTTTTATTTATTATATTTGTATACTACATATTAAGATAATTGTCTGGTTATTGATTGCTAGTTAATTTATTGGTTGTGTACATGTGTTGTTGGTTATTGTTTAATTGTTAATTATATTATATTGTTATACATTCTCATAGTTTATATTGTTATACATTTTCATAGTTTATATTGTTATACATTCTCATAGTTTACATTGTTATACATTCTCACAGTTTATATCGTTGTAAGTTCTCATAGTTTATATGATGGTTGTTTGTTGTAGTGCCATATGTATGTGTATGCAAATGCGTATAATGCATGTGTACGTATGCGGTTGTGTTGTACGAACTAAGGTAAAAGATAGTTTTTTTTGTTCTTGTTTCAGTAACCAAATGTACCCAATTATTGAAAAACTGTAAAACAGAGAAATATATTGATTGTAGTGGAAACAGGCCATACTTATATACATAAAAATATCATAACAAGAAAGTGCAGCAAGTCAGCAGTTAATGGACATATAATAATTTAGTTTTGGTTCCCGCACGCACCTTGCAGGGTGCATTGGGACAATGTATTGTGACTTATATTAAAATGAATAAAGAGTTTGTGAACTGTGAACACACACACACACACACACACACACACACACATATTGTTTTGAGCAAGTAATCTCTTGATGCCTTGATTTTGTAAGCAATTATTATAGACTGGCAATTATTATAGACCGCCTTGACATATTTGTACTTTCTCTTTTAAGAATTTATGTAAATGCTTTTTAGAAGTTTGTTAATTACGGCCATCAAGAGAGTTCCGTATCTTCACACCACATTCACTTCACATCCAAATGACCGTCTGCTCAAGGCACTTAAAGTAGACTTTGGACTCTGAGACTTCAACTGAAACCTGCCCTGCAACTATATATCCCTGTAATCAGTGGTAGTAATCGGGTGATATCTATTAAAATGCCCAGTCTCATGTCTCTGCAAGGCTACGGAAGATCCAAACAGCACAACATTGAACTAGGATACAAAAAGGTTCCCCACTGTTGTCCTCTTGTGTTGGCGCGCTCATTAGAGAATAATTAACGGGAAACCTTGCCTGAACGGCAGAGTATACCAGGAATTACTGAGCTCTTCAAAGCCGATATGTAAAATTATCGTCCAATGATTTGTTTACATACTGAATCGCAAATAAATATTCAAGAGTACAGGCATGTTACCTGGACCCCTACCTGAACTTAGTTATGAGTCCATGACCTTCTAAGATTCATGATAAGAGAGTACCATTCCCATTATCTTATCCCAGTTTAATTTTTTCAGAAAAAAACTAGTTGTAACAAGAAAGTTTTTATTTTTAATTGTAGCTATGTGCAATGGAATTGGGTCGTGCAAAAGTGACATCGCACTTTACTTCTAAATTGGCCATGACTTATGTCTAATAGTGTACATAGACACCTAGACCATCCTTAACTTAAAAAAAAACTGGCCTAATTTTTCAAGAATTTAATCAAGTTTTTCTAATGAATACTTAATAGTACTTTCCTGTAAGAGACATTGTAAATTAGAGGTTTGCCAGACCACTCCGGAACTGCAATGGTT
Source organism: Homalodisca vitripennis (assembly GCF_021130785.1). NCBI lineage: Eukaryota > Metazoa > Arthropoda > Insecta > Hemiptera > Cicadellidae > Homalodisca > Homalodisca vitripennis. Next base: position 27,901 of record NW_025779750.1, read on the forward strand.
CCGTTCTGACAGTCTTTTGCCTCTACCAGTTATTTCCTAGCTGATTTCGTACCCTAAGGATATAGTACACACTTCGTTCCGGAATGCTTCCCCAGAATGAAATGAGCTATAATTTGTTTGAGCTTCTAACAACTATATACAGAGTTGCAGAAACCCTCAGCGAAACCTGTTACATGAAACTTGGTGTGGCGTACTCCTGCTTACCTTGTAATATTACGTGGGAATGTTAAGAACATATAAAGAAGTTTTAAGAGTTTAAAATGTCCATAAACTATACACTGACAGCTATAGTATATTTAATTATATTCTACAAGGTCAATTGAACATACTTTCGACAACAATGACAACCTAAATAGTTAAATGTATTTTATGCATAGTTCATATTTTACTGTGGACTTTAATTTAAAGTTAAAATTTGGGGTTAGTCTAATCCAAAATTCTACACACTTTGAAAAAAAGCATATAAAAAGACAGTTGACCTTGAAATTCCATTGTTGAATCTTAACTCCTTATTCGTTTTCTCAAGGATGAAATCTTTGTTTGATTTGAATACATACAGGTTGTTACTGCGGTATTGAAGTAAGTTAGGTGTATAGAGAATTCTATCTTCGTAAAATATCTACAAAAACAGATTTGACACAATCACAAAAGCGGAGGCGGCCGTGACACAGCACGTTCTACGTGGTAGCAGCTGCCGCTGACAATTCTTGACACCACTATCACTTCTCTGTCACAATCTCCAGGCTTTGTTTCGCCACAATATATTTTATTAATATTGTGTAAGGAAAGAAATATTTTGTATCTTTTTGGTTCATATTGAGTTCCAACAAGCAACATCACAAACACTAATGGATGATATAAAGTGGATTCAATATTACTAATTTGTTACTAAATGTTTAAAAGGTATTAATACCCTACACATCTTTATATTCAAACTGTTACCTAATGTTTTCATTAAAAATGTATTTTGTATAGGTATACTTTAATTTCGAATTATTTTAAAATTAGCGCATTTTAAATAAACGGATATGGATTATAAAGACAAAGCTATATAAAATAATAGCTTTGGTGCTTATACAAAATAGACAATCCTTCTTTGTTGGTACTGAGTCACCTTTTCGCCAACAAAAAATTTACCTTCTTATGAATACTGTATATTTTCGAATTTACTTGTTAAATAATCAGTTTCCATTAAAAATGTTCCTATTCATATTCACTTGTTTTATTGCTTCACACACTGTATTTTATTATGCTTAACAAACTTTTATTTCAGCATGATAAAATTAATTCTTAAGCATAGTAATTCTTATTTCTTAATTATTCAAATTACAAATTGTAATAGTTTTTGTTAAGTTTGCTTTTATTTTATATTTATAATGCTAGTGTCTTAGAAATATGGAAAATAGCTACCAATACTTGTGTTAAACTTTATTGTGGATTGGGGACTGAAACTTACTTTAGGTTACTATTATACTCGTTCGCAATGTAAACCAATCATAAATGAATCAATGAGACGCATAAATAAGTATATAGGGGCACATATTAAACTTTACTCTATAAAATTGTGGCCGATAAACTTTCTATGCTTATTTAAACTTAACTAATTTATTTTATCGTTTTATATAGTGTATAAAGTGACATATACATTATACATTGAATGAACACAAGATTAATATAAAATAACAAAGAATACACTCTCTGCTTTGAACATAAGTGACAATTTAGCTTTAAACATTTTGTTACATTGCAGAATATCTATATGATTTATAATATATTATTATTGTACGTTTTATTTTACATATTTAGTATAATTGTAGTTTAGACAACTAATTACTTATTTTAATCATTGTTATCGTTTAACATAATTCTTACATATCCTAAGGAATGGATACGATGATAATTTTCTTAAAAACTGTATATTTGTTTTATTTAGTAAGTTCATATGTCTGCTCGGGGAACACCAGCCGAGTTATCTACTCTACGCCGCGCCGCCCGGATGTGAAGTAACACATCCAACGTGATATGGTTAGGCATGGCGAGAAAAAAAATATTACGTAAAATATTGAGCTGCAAGTTGAGACCACGCTGTAGTGATACGACCTTGAATTGTTCCTGATAAGAACAATGTTAAACGTAATACGACATTATTTTAGTTATAGTGATATGGGTTATCATTTGATGACAGATCTGTATATACAATAAAATGCTCACAATAAAAATTTTCACCCAGAACTTGTTCTGTTGTCAGTTAGACTTAAATGAATTTATCGCTATAGTTTTCATTTGATGAACGATCTGCATATGTTAGAATATGCTTGATATTTTTTCACGCACAACTTCTACTGTTGTCAGTTGCGCTTTTCGTGCATAACATTTGTTTTTATTTTCGCCATATTATAATTTCTTATCTTTGGCCTTTGGTATTTTAATGTAGAGAAGTATTAAAAATTCTATATATTTAGTTAATACTAGGCATGTTTGAAAAGTATAGTACGTGCACTCTCTATACTATGTAATATGCTCTTATTGTACTGTAATGACGTCATTTCATGTCTGGTGATGTCACTGTCCACAGCTCGCCTGCAAGCAGGAAGGATTAACAAAAACAATTTGTTTCCACGTCACTGGTGAATCTGTTTCCTGAGGATTAAACATGGGCGACCAACCAGCAAATTAGTCGCTGAACAAAATATCAACCTCTTAGTACGAAGCAGACCGCTTTTATATATATAAAAAATGATGATCTAAAAAAAACTGATCATTGTACCACTAGTTTTTATTGGGTTATATTACGGTCACTGACCATAGCATAAATTTTTAAGATATTCAAAGAATCGGCCTAAAACAAAAGCGACTTCTTTGACCTCCAGGATTAATTAACGCTTTCGCCTGAGTGTGAACCAATTTTAACACTCTGCCTCTTGTTTCAAGGCCTTAATTAACTCTCTTCTTGCATAAATATTCAATAATTACACTCTAAAAATTCTTTTATAAGAGTACTCACTCTATTCTTTTGTTCTATTGGCATTTTAAAACGTTATTTCAACAGTGTTCACACGAAGAAGAATTATTTCAACACGGTTAGTATTTCAGTTACTTAGTAGTTCATGAAAAAGTTCAATACATTTTCACATAGAATGTATTATTATAAACAATATAAACTTCTGTCAACAGAGTAAATCAAGTTTTAACCACATTAGGTCAAGAAGTAGAAAAACATGTCCACATGATTTTTTTATCACAAATCTTTAGAAATATACAAAACTATATAACGTAAACTTATATAAATACTTACCAAGTCAAACTTTTAGTTTATAGAAGACCTTTTTACTGGAGATATTAGAAAATCATTACAAATATTATTGTCTTTAAGACTATCACAAAAAGTTCCAATATTATTTCTAGATTATTCGGAATGAATGTTGATAACATCCTACCATATCAGTAAAGAAAACCATTAAAGGAGTGAATTGTGTCATAAGGCAAGAGACTGTTCGTGGCAAAAGCTCCATTCATACTATTACATAAATAAAAAATTAAGGTCTTTATAATTTCGTCATAACGATTACTTTAAAAACACTTATTATGTAAACATATTTGGTAAATGTAACTGAATTCAAAGTCGATGTACCTTAAGGCACTAGAACAAGCACCCTAATTGGTATTAAAATGCAACATTACATTTGGGTTAAGTTGGCCAAAAATATAGACATGTTAGTAAACGTACATCTGGAAGAAATATTTAGTTCATATCATCTTATTCATTGTTTCTTTATTTTGTTCCTGATTTTTTGGTATTTCTTAAGGCTACAGATACAGTATTAAAGCTTTCTATCACGTAATGGTTGTTATCAAAATAAATCACGTTACATATATTTATAACAATTTTGTGGATTAAGTGTTGCTACCCTTCCTAGCTTGTTATTACCTGTGTCATCTGGACTGCATGTAAATGTCAGCTCTAGACTTCTGTTTTGAAGTTTACATATCCTTTACCCCTCATGTAAAGAACACCATGTCATAAACTAATTTTTAGTGAGAGCACTTTTTCTAAAACGTATAACTGAATTTTCAAAACACCTGTTGAGAATTAGACATTATATTATTGATTTTTTACTTGTTGTGTTTGTTAATTTATATTATATAAAACTAATATTTATAAAGTCATTCCTTACACCTCGTACACACTTATTTTGTTCTTATTGTACAGTACAATGTGGATATAATGTTAGATGTAAGAGGTATAGAAACCATGTGGCCACAGTTTTGTCTATATCTAAGCAATCTAGCAGATATAAAATATTCTACTGTAGTGACATAAACAAATACAGTGACATCAACAGGTTATTCTTCACGAGTGTACAATTTTTATACTTCTGTCAACAGAGTAGCTCAAGTTTTAACCGATAAAATTGCTCAGAAGTAGGAAAGAATATGTCCAGGTGATTTCCTTATTACTTAAATCTTTAGAAGTGTACAACATTATGCTCAAATGATGTTTTATATCTATTCAATCTTTAGAAGGATACAAAGCTATGTTTGGTCGATGTTTAGTACCTCTTAAATCTTTAGAAAAGACTATACCAATATGATGTTTTATAACTACTCATCTTTAATACTATACACTATGTCTACTTGGTATTGTTAATCTCCCAAATAAAGTTCACACGGTGTTATTTACTACTGCATATTTTATCTATGGATAAAGACTGGACGTAGGATTCAATACCACTATATAAAGCTACAAATGTAAATCACAGATATAGTATTAATTAAATTTCATACTAAATGGACATGGCATATATATTTGTTTGTATATGCGTCACAATTGTTAGATGTAAGGTAAGGGTTTTTAGTTAGGCGCAGCAACAACTGATGGATTTAATTGAATATATCTTGTGAATTATACCTGTAATATAGTAAATAAGCAAGTTGATGTAAGATTATTTTTTGTTAAATTAAAGTACTCTATCGTATGAAATTACGTATGTTGATGAATGTAAATATAAATAATATATACTCTGTATGGATTATTATGAACAAGCAGGTGCTGTTTTCGGATACACGATTTTATTTCATATAATCCTACTGCATCATTAAAGGTATTATTAGGTCACAAACACACACACACACACACACACACACACACACACACACACACACACACACACACACACACACACACACACACACACACACACACACACACACACACACACACACACACACACACTTTATTATTACGGCGAACAAATTAAATTTTAATACCTTCAAAACACTTCCTAGACATATTCAGCACTTCTATTTACTTTCTGTGGTAGATTTAACCTCATATTTGCGCTTTCCCGAAGTGTATAAATTAGCTAGAGAAATTAACGTGTTAGATATGTGAATTTAATCACATTCGTTCAGAGCTCAAACATTGCGGGTCAAACCGTTTTGTTGTTTCATTGAAATCAAGCGGATAAACGTATAAGCCTAAGCCAAATATTCCAATCTAGGAAAATATTATTCTCTTGTAAGGTAAACAGTGAATAGCCATAGAACCGTTACACAATTACATAGCTGGAACTATTAAGGGCAAGCGGCGCAGTGGATGAATTCTTGGAATAAGAGCCGAACTTCTGCCTCAACATCACGAGATTAATTGTTATGTAGTTCCACTGCGTTTCACGCCTATTTACGATTGAAATGTCTTTCTTAAATACGGCGATGGGTAGCAATTATTATAAAATGACCAATATTTCTTACTTACGAGTTTATATTTATTCATTTGGTATAAAAATTTGGATATAGGTTTCAAAACTTACTATGAGATTCATAAACATTGTTTTCCAGTATTTATTTTGAAACAAGTAATTATAAAATATTTCCAGCGATGTTGTAATATTACTTCTGAGATTATTTGTGTCACTCTTTGATATATTTAGTTGCCAATGCCTTATTGAAAATCTAATTAGAATCAACATGATATGTAACTGTGGCCTTATTGAAATATACGAGTAACATTATATGCTACACTCATATCTGTAGATAAAACACAAACCATGTAAATGTTGAATTTTTAAATACTCTATTTTTTGTTTTTACTTGAGGTAAATCATAAGACAATCTATCATTAAAATCACTCTTATATGTGTTAAGATCACTATGAAGGACTTTTTTTAGCAAAGCCTTGAATTTGCTTTATATTTTAAAATGATTATTTTTTTCTTGGAATGAAAGTAATAGAATTAGAGTGTGAATTAGAGTGTGAATTAACTGTGAGAGATGGCTATGAGTACTTTCACATTCGGCTTATTTCCAGCAAGGCCTCTTGTTTCCAAGTGCTGCACACTTAAGGCTGTTGTTTCCAAGAGTACTACTTGTCGAGTGTCACTGGCATATATGAGAATCAGTTAAGTGCACGGTTAAGTGAGCGTCTTACTCAAAAATAATGTGAAATTATACCAAAATCTGTTGTATAAATTAAATATTAAATCTGATCAATACACTTACAAAATCGTAAGCATGACCTAGTCACCTGAGAGAGCAGCAATCCAGTAAAAGTGCATACCTGCGAGGCACAGCTACAATACGATTAGTTTGGCCTAAATGTTCACCATAAACACTACTTTCGAACCATAGGAATTAAAATGCTTCAATTCTCCTTATTTTAGAAAACTTAACACGTTTTGAGAGCCATTACTTGGAAATGTAATTCTCGGTAAACATTGGGGCAGAAGAAAAACATGTACACAAACCTCAGAGTTCTCTCTTAAAGATTTTCGTCAATCACTAATCAATTAATAGCCAGAATAATATGTCACATAATTACATGTTATCTTAAGAACATATTCTTCAAATTTAATCACAAAGGATACACAGATTCCTGATGAAAGTGAATAATATTTCGCTTAATTCTGAAAGTGCAAATAAGTATTTATGTTTCACTACCTAGAAACTACCCTCCCCTTCCTCCAATCCTTAGCACTTTCCCGGCGAGGCGGAAGAATTGGGTCAAGTGTCGCGAAGTGTTTACGTAATCATTCCAGTCTCACTTACTGCTAGATTTCAAAATTGAATTTATGATGAAAGTGAATAATATTTCGCTAAATGCTGTAAGGCAAACGAGTATTTACGTTTCACTACCTAGAAATTTCCCTCCTCTTTCTATACTCACTCAGCACTTACCCAGCGCTGCGGGAGATTTAGGTCGTTCCACGAATTGTTTACGTAAACATTCCAGTCTCACTTGCTGCTAGACTTCAGAATGAAGAATATCGATAAAAGTTTACGCAAGTTGTTTTTCACGTCAGATCAGTTTGAAGAACCGAATGACATGTTGACAGCGTTAAGACATGTTGCGTTACGATCAAAGCAGTGATGTGATGTGTGAAGACTTGTATTCAGTTTAATTAGATACATTCTGCAATTTCGATTTCTTGTAGCTTACCTACGGAATTGATACCTGAATGAATCAGTCCAAAGAAGATTTTAGCTGAAGTAGTCTGCCCAGCAAAAGTAATTTGCCTTGGAAACCAGCGCTCCTCCTTTCCCCGAAAGGAATTTCTATAAAATAACAGTAGCTGCCAATGTGTTTTAGCTATCAGTGGTGACCTTACGAATGGGAAAATGTTCAACTGCCTATATTTTTTATATATTCTATCTACTGCACTCCAAAAGACCCACCCACCTTAATAGTGGATTGGGAACCACCATAGAGTTGGTGACAATAAGGATTGGCAAAGATTGGTAAATCTGTTTTCTGCCTCACTGTTGTGAATATCGTCAATTAGTAGGAATTTTGAGGCCGCTAGTGATTCTGGCCGTGGTGATATTATACCTTGTAACAGTTTGTATTTCTACCATACTCATTAGGATAACGTTTAAACAATTGTTATTTCCAAATTGTACCGTGAAAATTATTTATAAAAAATGTTGTAAGGTAAGTTATGGAAATTTCGTAATTAAATCCTTGGTCAGTGTGTATATTAATTGTAAAAGTTTAGAACATTTCATTTTGTTAACCCTTTGAGGTCCAACACTTTTGTTGTTATTTTTGACAGTACCAAAAATATGTATTTGTAAAGGTTTATGCGAAAAAGACCGCTTAAAAATAGGCGATTTCAGATATATTGAAAAGTATAACTTTACTAATATGAGTCACAGCTCTATGTATACATACTCATTGATATGTTTGGAAGTTAACATACTTTATGTCAGAAAATACTAGAAGATAATAAACCTATAAAGATAAAAATATATTTTTTCCAAGTTTTTATATAAGCAGGTAAAACAAGTTATAAATACGGTTTAAGATATGTTTACGTAGGAAAAGTTAACGTTGAAAAACGAGTTCATTTGGTTTACAATGTTATTTTTGGACAAAAAGGCGAATTGCTATTAATTTGCTACTAAATATGCTCTAAAATAAAAAAGGTTACGAGATAACAATATTTTAATTACAGACTGGGAAAATAGAAAAAGTAAGCGATATGCAGGTAATATAATTAAATTTTGTGAATCCCTGGCAACGCCAACGGTCGAAAATAAACAAACACTGCCAGTTAGTTGCCAGCTGTTTCTGTTTAAGCGAACTGAAGCGTAAATTTTAGTGGACAATTATGTTACAAACAATACAGCAATGACGTAATATTGAATTAATATTAACCATTGCGTAATGGATTGAAATAAAATCAAAATGTTTTAAACTATGTGATAGGAATTCTTAATATTATGTCGGCATCAAACGACATAATACAACAATGTATGCTAAGATGAGTGCATATTTACATGATGATGGTTAGATTGTGGTTTACGAACAGTTACTCTGCTCAGAAGAAGTCCGATATGGTATCTTAAAGATATGATGATATGTACGTTATTACACTTAGGCAGTAGATAAAGTCCTAATGTTGAGTGAACAAATAATAAACCAATAAACAAATCTAGCACTGTTCAAAAAGTACATAGTACAGGATAACATCATCTTATCATCGCTCGATCATTTAATGATTGCCAAGAGTTCTTCGTGATTTCGGGTTCTATAATCTTAGCTGCTTATAGGAATCACGAGTAGAGTTCTCAGAGGTAATCATGTGAACTTTGAAGGATCGGTAAACTCAAGTAGGTACATTATCACCCAATCAGTGGGTGCTGGGGGGGATTATGTGAACCTTATCCCAATGTGGTTATCGGGTGAGTGAAACTAGGATATTGTAGCACCGCTACCTATCAGATCTCTAACTAACTTTCACAATGTATCTCTTGCTATTAGTGTAGTAGTAATACAACTTTACCATTAGTTCTTTGACGTGTTAAGGCAATCCTCAAGATAGATAGGAAAATTAAATTGATTGTTAGTAAAAAGTTTATAGGAAGTAAAATCCTCACCTTCACAGCCTAGTTTGCAGTCAAGTAAGGATGTTTCACCCCTGTCCCTAGAGTGTCTTGTGACTACCTCATCGGAAGTCTGCTTTGTATTGTGAACCTGGGCACACCCTTGTGAATTTTTACCCCTTGTTGGTATCTACATATCTAAAGAACATGTCAGTTTAGTAGAATCAATTTGTTTTTCTCCATTAAAGGAGGCTAGTTAGTTCAAATAGCGCGTGCATAATACCTAGCATTAAAAAGAAAAAGATTACTCCTTACTTCACTTCGAGAGTATTATCATCCTCTATGGATACAAAATACTGTATGACAGATTTAAAATATTGATCTAGTTTGCTGTATTGCTATATTGCCTTAAAAATGCATAGCTATTTGAAAGTAAAATTTTAATTTTAATGGTGTGAATTTAATGTATAAACAATAATAAATAATAATAGTGGAAAATATTTAGTTTTTAGAAATAAAACCTGAATATTAGCTTGTAGTATAAAGATCGTATAGGTTACAGATTAACATACATTAAAAAATAAACTTTAAGCCCAACATAATCTTATATCAACAAGAATAAATCAAGAGACTGTGTACTCGGCCACTTTATGTGAAACTCAAATAAAACACACACTCACACACATACATTTCATAAGTCATCTTAGTTGTTTATCCATTAAATGCAACTCCTACATATTTATTAAAAAGATGTTCATTAAACCAGTAGTCGTTTAAAACACACACACACACACACACACACACACACACACACACACACACACACACACACACACACACACACACACACACACACACACACACACACACACACACCTATATGGTTAAATAAATTAGGTCTAAGAGACAATACATTTGTATTACTAACTTCGTCAGTAGATGAAAAAAAGTGTTGTTTCGACACTTTTAAACGAATTACTTAGCTCTGTGGAGAAGAGAAAAAATGGCGTCGGAAATTCAGCAGAATCGCGAGTTAATGGCAATAAAAACAAATATGCCGGCTGTGGTGAGAGCCATTTGTCACTGCCCACAACTATACAGCTCACTAGGGCGAGATATCCGCTGCACACCTCTGGGTTTTCACAATCAATAACAAAGTTTATTTCTCTAAAGTTAGTTATCAAAATATTGAACAATATATTTATGTTTTGCTTAAATAATTCTCTCTACACATTTAACGTTACAAACATTTTTTATTTATACCAATTATTAAAAACGTCGTTAACACCTTATATAGTAATTTGATTGCACAAAAAATTATATGATACTAAGAATGAAATTGTTGCCATTTATTTTGTTAATGGGACAATGTAGCGGATCCGCTGGTTCTCGCTATTGTCCCTGGATAGGTGATCACTGAGCGATCCGGCCCTTCCTTGCAAACAGCCTGCCTGCTCGGCCATTATTTGAGCGTCACAGTGGGTCTCTTAGCCCTAATTTCGCCTGGGGAAATAAGACGATACTTTTAGCTCTTACATTTTTGAGTGTATAATAAACACATTTTCACACATCAATCAACAATGTACCAGTGAGCCAACCATTGGAACACAGCACTCGGTAAAAGCCGTAATATTTGACTTTTAACACTCACTGGAATTATATCGACAGTATAAATATACAATAAAGTACATAAAAAGAACAAAAATATCCGTTTCATATAGAAGTAAATAAAATCAGATGAAATTATCCTTAATGCTAACGTATTTGATAATAGCAAGTTTGCAAGTTTGTACCCACAACCATTAGGGGTGTATCATAATTAGATACCGACCCATATGCGTTTCTCTGTAAATATGTATATATGACCAAACAAATATGAAACTTGTAAAGTGTATTATGTTTAAAATTCAATAGAGCATTGATTAAGGTGTATATATAGTACCATTAATTCATATTATTTATTGTTGAAAAATAGCGATTCCATAGCTATAAAATAGCTCGTTATGATATGGCCGGGCAGTCGGGCTGATTGCAAGGATAGCAACACTCAGCGGTCATGCGATTTCCGCTGTACCCTCTACACTGTCCCATTGCCACTAAATGTGGGACACTAGCTCTAAAAAATCCAGTTGTACAAGACACGACTTCAAAGACAGATTGAATCTCAAATATTAAAAACTTGTTCATTCAAATATTTAGCAATATAGTCAGGTATTTGCAGGGCTTAATATATACAGAATCAATGTGGCACAGAGAAAATTGACAGTTAAAACAATATTTGCGCGGATTAGCAATATTTGTAAATACTGGTTTCAGAGACAAAGCTCTGCTAATTACTAGTTCACTACAATTTTAGGAATGGTTTCAGGCTACAATTCGTTTGATTGCCATTATTAAATTCATTGATATCATTATTTCCCCTTTGACACGTATATGTAAATATCAAAAGATAAAGAATGTATGATTAATTACTTACCTTAGAATTAATGAATTAATTAACAGTAATAATTAGGATTTTCTCTTTAAGGTTGAAATTCCTTCATTTTAGTAGCAGTTTTGTTTTTTGAGTGATAAAAATCCTGCTTTTTTTGTATTTAGATACTTATATTTCTTTATAAATTTGACAGTGTATATCCGTTGAAAGAACTGCACATGTCTAAGAATCCCGTTCTATTGTTACACTGAAAAAAAAAAAAAAAATTGCTTTAAACGTTTTTAATTTTAACATTATACTGCATCTATAATCGTAAAGAAAATTTGGCAGCAACTACAATAAACCAATAAAACGATTATATATACAGTTTCTTATATATACAGAATATATATATATATATATATATATATATATATATATATATATATACAGGTATGTTCATTTTAAACACAACATTCTTTTGCGTAATAAAATGTGTAGTTAATTGTCAAAAAACGAGATCCCTGCTGGTCCTTCCACTATTACCTTGTTCATTTTTGTCATTAACTCTGCATTTCTGCTAAGTGTCCACCGATATTTCACTCTTTAAAATTGGGAAATTTCGGTGAACAACGAATGGAATGAAACGAAATGAAACATAGTATATCCATGTTCATTTTTGTCATTAACTCGCGTTTCTATAAAGTATATACCGGTATTCCATTCTCTTAGAATTGTGAAGTTACTGTGAAAAACCAATGGCTCTCTCTTATCTATCGAGTGAGAACCACATTAATACAAAACGTCACAGAATGTTGCATAGACTATCCTATTCGGAGTTGAAGGAGTAAAGTGGTGTTTGGAGAGCCACAAAAGACAAGAAGTTCAAAACGAATTATCTTGGTACTGTGGATGTTTGCTAATATGAAAGTTGTCGCCTATCTACTGAGAACCACATTAATATAAAATGTTCCAGAATGTTGCATAGACTATCCTATTCGGAGTTGAAGGAGTAAAGTGGTGTTTGGAGAGCCACAAAAGACAAGAAGTTCAAAACGAATTATCTTGGACTGTGGATGTTTGCTAATATGAAAGTTGTCGCCTATCTACTGAGAACCACATTAATATAAAATGTTCCAGAATGTTGCATAGACTATCCTATTCGGAGTTGAAGGAGTAAAGTGGTGTTTGGAGAGCCACAAAAGACAAGAAGTTCAAAACGAATTATCTTGGACTGTGGATGTTTGCTAATATGAAAGTTGTCGCCTATCGACTGAGAACCACATTAATATAAAATGTTCCAGAATGTTGCATAGACTATCCTATTCGGAGTTGAAGGAGTAAAGTGGTGTTTGGAGAGCCACAAAAGACAAGAAGTTCAAAACGAATTATCTTGGACTGTGGATGTTTGCTAATATGAAAGTTGTCGCCTATCTACTGAGAACCACATTAATATAAAATGTTCCAGAATGTTGCATAGACTATCCTATTCGCAGTTGAAGGAGTAAAGTGGTGTTTGGAGAGCCACAAAAGACAAGAAGTTCAAAACGAATTATCTTGGACTGTGGATGTTTGCTAATATGAAAGTTGTCGCCTATCGACTGAGAACCACATTAATATAAAATGTTCCAGAATGTTGCATAGACTATCCTATTCGCAGTTGAAGGAGTAAAGTGGTGGCTGGGGAACCATAGAAGACAAGAAGTTCCAAACGACCCATCTCGGACTGCGGATGTTTCCCTCTCGTCTATCGAGTTGAACCACATTAATATCGAACGTTGGAGATTATGGTAAATATTTAAGTTACTTTTCTTTTCATAAAACCTTCCTTGGTCTTCAACGAATATTAAAAAAATTACCCAAATTATTCCAGGCGTTCTTGTTAAAACACTTAGCAACGCATTTGGCGATTCATTGGTATTTATAAAATATCCCAAAATAATGGTACCTCTCTGTGTAAGAATATTACTCAAATAAATACTGGTCCAATTGTACCGAAATTCTGAATGGGTGTTCTTAGGGTATGTAGTTTTCAATTTGTATACATTTATTGTCTTGAACGCATTACACGTCGTCACTTCTTTAACGCTTTCTGCAACCGCTGTTGAGCACAGAGTAAGAAAATATCAAGATAAGAAAATTAAAAGTTTGAGTAAAAATATATCTTAAAGTTTGCTTACAGTTTGAGCAAATATTAAGTATTCAGTGCTTCGTCAGAGCTCTAATGCAGATATCAAAGACAAAATTGAATATAAATTTTAATATTTTTATTAAATCTATCTTAGTTGTAATTTGACTGAAGTAGGCTTCTTAGAACTGTTTATTTATACCTGTGTATCTGCTTGATAATGGCAACAAAGTAAAGTCAATTGTGACACCAGAAATATCTTTGACTGTACTTAAATCACAGTGGCTGAAAGTAGGCTTCACAAACCTTTTTATATATGTATGTATATATATTCTTAATTTTTACATATTTTCTAGATCTTTGCTACAAGGCAAACTTAACATTGGTGTCGGAAATATAATTCCCTCCAATCAGAAATTGTCATACATGTGCAAAGGCTACGAAATTGCTTGTGAAGAGGCGGTAACGGCTAGAATTATACATACTGATTTTCATAAAAAGAGCGCATAGTTTGATATTGCGGCTAGTAGTATACATAACAAAACTGATTTCATAATAAAGAGTGCATAGTTTGATATTGCGACTAGTAGTATACATAATAAAACTGATTTCATAATAAAGAGTGCATAGTTTGATATTGCGGCTAGTAGTATACATAACAAAACTGATTTCATAATAAAGAGTGCATAGTTTGATATTGCGGCTAGTAGTATACATAACAAAACTGTTTCATAATAAAGAGTGCATAGCTTGATATTGCGGCTAGTAGTATACATAATAAAACTGATTTCATAATAAAGAGTGCATAGTTTGATATTGCGGCTAGTAGTATACATAATAAAACTGATTTTCGTAATAAAGAGTGCATAGTCTGATATTGCAGCTAGTAGTATACATAATAAAACTGATTTTCATAATAAAGAGTGCATAGTTTGATATTGCGACTAGTAGTATACATAATAAAACTGTTTCATAATAAAGAGTGCATAGCTTGATATTGCGGCTAGTAGTATACATAATAAAACTGATTTCATAATAAAGAGTGCATAGTTTGATATTGCGGCTAGTAGTATACATAATAAAACTGTTTCATAATAAAGAGTGCATAGTTTGATATTGCGGCTAGTAGTATACATAATAAAACTGATTTTCGTAATAAAGAGTGCATATTTTGATATTGGGGCTAGTAGTATACATACTAAAACTGATTTTCATAATAATGAGTGCATAGTTTATATTGCGGCTAGTAGTTTACATACTTAGACTTATTTTAATAATAAAGATTGCATAGTTTGATATTGCAGCTAGTGGTATACATACTAAAACTGATTTTCATAATAAAGAGTGCATAGTTTGATATTGCGGCTAGAAGTATAAATATTAAAACTGATTTTCATAATAATGAGTGCATAGTTGATATTGCGGCTAGAAGTATAAATACTAAAACTGATTTTCATAATAATGAGTGCATAGTTGATATTGCGGCTAGAAGTATACATACTAAAACTGATTTTCATAACAATGAGTGCATAGTTTATATTGCGGCTAGAAGTATACATATTAAAACTGATTTTCATAGTAAAGAATACATAGTTTGATATTGCGGCTAGAAGTATACATACTATAACTGATTTTCATAATAAAGAGTGCATAGTTTATTCATTGCTTTAGACAGACTGAGAATTATTATAAAATGAAGAAGAAGAAAGTATGAACAAAAGAGAGGAAACGTGAGTCCCTGAAGGCGTCCACATCTCACATTCCCAACTCGCCAGCACAGCAGTGCGCTCTCTGGGCGGAATACAGTAATAAGATTGGTACAGTGTGCAGGTGGAATCCCCAATCGTTAGGTCACCTTTATTTTTCGCTTCGTAAAACATAAACTCTGGTTCTGTTTTATTACTTTTATTTTTGAAAATACGCCTTATATCGAAACACTAATAAAAGAAGTAATTGCAGTTAAAAAAGAAATATAAAGTATTATTACATAAATTACGCCACCAATATGAAATTTAAAACAAACATGCACCAAAAGTATTTAACGTTTAATTAATTCTCTGTATTAAGGAATCGTAGTTGTAATGTAAGAAACATTTTGTTTAAGAATTTGTGCTGATAATACTCCTTATATCTAGTTGGTAATTTGTAGGTTATCCACATGATTCAAATTACACAGTTTAGAAAAATATGTTTATTAATTCCAAAAGTTTTGTTTTAGGCGATGTTTTGAACGAGGCAGACGTTAAGCAGGTCTCCCAGACCATAACATTTTTGTGTATTTCAATTTAAACACAAACATATTTTGCCCATTTCATATTTGACTACATTAAATAAAACTATTAGAATTTATGAGTACTGTACTAAAATTCAGCGACTACGTGTAGTTTTAATATGTCACCGTAAATGTTTGCCAGTTTTCTCAGACAGTTTTCAAGAGTATAAAAACTAATCAAGGATACTTTACCCTTCACAATTTAAAACACAATTCAAACTTTATAAACAAAACTATCAAAATTGTTTAGGATCATTCAGTATTTCCTATAAAACTTACACAGCTAGAAATATAATGAATATTGTAAATTTGAATTCTATTTATTATAAATTTATATTTGAAGATTGTTTGCGCTATCTGTGGGAAGAATGTACTAGAAGTATTTTTTGAAGTGCTCTTAATGGCCAGTTAAATATTTAGTGCGTATTTTGAGTCAATGAAAAATGTTAACAAAATCTTTGTAGATTTAATTTTAAGTTATTCACAAAAAAGTTATTTCCATTGGAAAACTTTCAGCATTTTACATTCAACATTCAAGCGTGTGACACTTTGCTTCGATGGGAACATTTTCGGAAAAAATTACATAAATTTATCGCTAGTTGCCTTCTGCATATAAAAATGTACTTGAAACTTTTCAAGCTTGCCAACAGAGAAAATTAAATTATGAGGGAATAATTAAAGAGTTGATTCTGGTCCCTTATTAAACTTAAAATTGAAAATAATCACACTCATACATGGGTAAACAAAAAGCTACGAAATGATGAAGGGATATGGAGAATAGCTAGCTAAATTTAAGCTATGAATCGTCTAATATAGCCCTTACGATGATTTATCTGATGTAGCATTGAAATAATCTAATTCTCTAGCGTTGAGTTTTTGGAAATTTGTCATGGAATAATACAGGCGTTCCATTGATTTAAAAATACAAGTTAATTTGCATATTAGTTTATATACGCCAGTTATAAATATAATGGGTCTATCTATTTTAGTATTGTGTAAAAAATATTACATTTCTTAAATCACGTTGATATTAAATTACAGAATTAAGCTAAATAATAAAATCTCCTTGACTAAACAAATAAACAAGCACAGGAGAGAGAATGGATACAATTCTTTACTTATTAGTACAAGCGTATTGTATAGGTTGTGTATAAGACGAGAACCTCTACACAAGATGAGGCAGTAATCCGCCGATATGAGACTTAAGTCCGACCTGTTGAATGACGTCACGATATTTCCCTTGTCAACACTTACCAGTCTCTCACACTTCTCTGGTGTGGACTGGGCTGTAAAATCTGTCTTCTTAAATATTATTTCGGGCTTCCTTTTTGCTAAATATAAAATAAAATTGTGACATTGCAGTATATGAAACCTTAATATGTTAATACAAGAATTAATTGGTATAAGCATGTTTTAATATAAAGAAAATGAAAATATATTTTAAATTGAACGTTAAATATTTAAAATGTATAACAAAATAACACTTTTGTTGAAATGTTAGAAATTTAAGTTTTCATCTTAAATAACACAGAGAAAAAAATTAAAAAATTTAGAGCTTAAATCTGAAGTCACATTATTATGTAATTATAGCAGTTACCTACGGCTCCGCACGAAATTTCGTAGTTTTTATACGTATATAAACACTTTAGGTTCGAGTGAATTATATTTCCTACGCCCATGTTGAGTTGCCTTGTTGTTACTATTAAAAAAATGTCAAAAAGTTTACATTTATAGCTATTGCAATTTTACTCTGGTATTAGAAGTTTTGTGTGCCATAGGTATGATAAGGCTACTTCTATCAAAAGAGAACTAAGATGGGTTTTGTAACAGTCTTTAAATGTATAGTAAAAGTTAGATAGTAACTTTATTTTTGATATCTGCATTACAGTAGTGACCAAGCACTGCATACTTAATATTTGCTAAAATATGCAGCTAACAACATAGTTCAACTAAAACTTTATTTTAATACCTGGATATTTTTACACTATGTTTTTAAGACTAAAAATGTAAACAAATTGAAAATGGTGGTTAAATTAATTAAACATATGGTTGTGCTGTCATAAAAAATGTTTAAACATAACAGTGGATTAGATTTAAAAGGCTCTTTAATTAATAATATTTATTTGATGTAATGGAACTTTACATACCAAGATGAGATATGTCACAACTTAGAGATTAGTGGGGAGCAGCTTGGAGGGATTTTCGAAAAAACAATAGTCCTATATATTAACCAGGGACCCAAAGAATGGCTATGCAATCAGTCCGGAAGCTTTTACACGCTTAAGTAATACACACACACGAACACATAAACAGACATTTATACATAAGAAATTAAAATAAAATACATTGTTCATTGTTTAGTTCTTTAATTCTCTCTCATACAATATGCCTAAGTCCGTCTTAAGTATTCTTATTTAATTAAAGAGGTGTGAGTTACAACGCTACGGTGACATGTTGTAGAGACAGTAGTTCGTAATTATTTCTCCAGGGACACGAGAGCAGTACCCAGACTACGGCGAGGCGGCGCGGGCGTTGGACTGTGACATGTGGCTGGAAGTAATTAACTTCTTCTTCGTCATATTTACTTTTATCTCATTATTCGAGAAGTCTTGCTACACGTATTTATGATACTTTTTTATTAATTGAAGTTGCAACTGTCTCATTTTGCTTTTTATGATTGGTATAGAAAGCAAATATATGATTGGTACATTATAGTAGTAAACAGGAACCACTTAAGAGTGATCCTTAAGTGGTTCCTGTTTACTACTATTTTATACAGAAATGATTCCATACTCCTAACCGTCCACTTCATTAAATTTTTTGTATGCAGGACTTTTTGCAAGGTTCAATAAAACTTTGAAGGACACCAATCTACATTATGCAACTTATTTAAAAATATGGCAACCTATATTCTCTTAAATCGATAAAAAATATAAACTAGGAATATACATTTGTACATATAAAAGTAGTATTTCTTACCAAGACTAATTATTTACGCAATTCTAAATTTATATTTACAATAATTTAACAGTAGATTAGAATACTTGGGGTTATAATATATAAAAAATAAATAAACAAAAAAAAACAACCGAAATTGGCATGATTTACAGTTTGGTAGCATGTTATAATTATATATATATATATATATATATATATATATATATATATATATATATATAATATACATATTACTATAATATTTATATAAAATTATTTATATAGGTAATGTACTGAAATAAATAAGTATTTATTGTCTATTTAATATGTGCATTACATACAAAAGTAAATACTTCCTCGGAAATAAATTTTTAAGTAAAATTACGTGAAATGACTGTTTTCTTTTATGGCAATTACAAAATCTTTTTTATTTTAATCATAGCTAGCTGCTGTATAAGGAATAAAAGGAAAATATTGTCTGTTTTAACCAGGAGCGCGTGAAACTGACAGGTATTGCAATATCCAGTAAGTTGCTTACAGTTTTTAATATTCAGTAGAAGACATTTTGATAGCAGTGGAAATAGTTTAGGGCATTCCTATGCCAAATACATAAACTGGTGAGCTAATCAGTGACCTTTGTACCTATCAATGGTCTGATGTAACTACGCTTTCTTCCATTGGTGGACATATCGCGTGGTCATGTCTGTCTGTCTACAACCGCGCAGGAGCGTCCCTAGATGCCCGAGCAGTATATATTTCAGAAGTATAATTTTGGGTTTTTCGTGTTACAACTAGCTTCTAGTTTTTGGTTTACATATAATGCCCATTCGTTTTTATTAACGTTTCCAAAAATTTCGTCAGATAATTCTAAAGCCATACATAAATACCAATATGAAAGAGTTTGACAAACAAACTGTTATATCAATTACAATTTACTGTCAGGAAAAACACAACAATTTTAATATAAATCGCATTATAGTTTTTTATTTGAAAAATTTTGTATTTTACAAACCACTGCAGTGTATTAAGAGCACACACAAAAATAAAAAATAAAACGTTCATTGAAAAGAACAAATTGACAAAAAATTGAATGGTTCTTTTATATGAGTCTTCACGGATAAAAGCTAAGTGTACTCACACATGTGCTTGGGGACTGCCGCCTTGATGTTTCTCCTTTGTTCATGTTAAAGAAACGCTATTGCTATCTGATGCTTAAGTACGCATATTTCCACCCTTCCATTATTTGAAATTCCTCAGTTTATAACGAAAGTTGTTGCTTAATAGTTTTTACTGTTGTCCTCTAAAACTATTATCTTCACCTTCAATTCCTTTTTGAGGGGAAATACTATGTTACGGACAAGTTTTGGCTTATTAATTACATTTTTATACGGTACGAAACAAAAATATATATTTCAATGTATGAAATTGGGAGAAACAGTAATTACTAAAAGCCAAACGTAATCACTTAAATACACTTTATATTTCATTACTGTTATCACTAGCTTTACTCGCATTATTTACCAGTACTTCAAGTGTCAAAGTTGATCTCAAATATATATCCATTATTAATTGTAAATGTTTGTATAATAGTGTAATTTTATTTTCCTGATCAGAATTATTAGCTAAACAACATATTAAACATATTAAAGGTACCAATCAAATCATACACTAAATAATCAGTTCGGTCACTGTACTCAACGTTAGGCTAATGCAAATACTGTATTAGTGTGCAAATATAGGTTAATTTAAATTATGTGATTAAATTCAGTTATTAAACAACCTAAGACCTTAATTTCATCCACTGTGTTAAAACTCTTTGATTGCAGAAATTGTGTTTACCCCATGTGCTCACTTTTGAGTACAAAAACCGCACTAAAAGCCCAGCCAGCAATCTGATAGCGGCAGATTACGCGAGAAATGGCTTCAATAATGGTTGGAATTGTCTAATTTATGTTTTTAACAAGCTTTCTAATATCACAAGGTATGGAAATAAAACTTGCCAACCCGCAAGGAATAATCAATTCCACCACAAACGATAAGAGGTATAAAGTCCAAACGGGACACAGAGTAGGATTATCTGTAAAGGGCGCGGTATTATCTCACCTGAAAACCAGCTCCGTGAAACTTATTGTTTAGCGCGACTGAATGATCTTGAGGTGTGGCAATATAAATTGTGTGTGTGTTTTTTTATGTCTAAGTGTCTTAATAAGTGGTGCGGTAGACGTAGCGCAAGGTTCCGAGATAAGGCGTTCTTACTGGTGTGTTATTCACTTATAATGTTGTAGCATCAGTGTTTGCAGAGTCTTGTGTTTTTTTTTGTGTTGATATAATCAAATTGAAGTAAATCCAGTGATAGCTCAGAAGTGATTCTAGACCTACTTCCCAGATATTAGCCAAATGTACTTTGGATACATTTCAATACATATTAATTGATAAATATATTAGATACATAGAGGTGTTGCAATAGTTTCTTTCCACATCACTAAATAAAGCACAATGTATTTTAAGTTTGATTGGCTGGAACAGCGTTTTAAATACTATATGACGAATTTTAACATGTTAAATTTTTGATTGCTCGACAAACTTAACCACTACTTTTAAACGCTTTAATACTATAAATTAACAATAACCTAACTTGATGATACTAACGGTAGAAATTCACTTGTTTGAACATAATTATCACGTTGACTATTACTGATCTGCCAGACTTATCCACGGGTAACAGATATTCTAGTTTATCATGCTTAAACAATTTTTAATAGATAATTTCACCCAATATTTTTAATGCTTATGAAACAATAATATTTTAACTCACATGAACTAGATTTCGTACATTAGAATGTAGTTGTTGATCGGACTTCTGTATAAAAATAATAATAAAAACTAGGTTATATACTTATTTATGTATGAAAATGTACGCTATTAATTTAATATAGATTCAAGCAATTTTTTTATAGATAAACGTTAAAGTAATAAAAGTATGTCCTTTAAACTTGAAGTGTAGTTTCCGATCAGTTAATACGTCACTCGGTACCGTTGCCACTTATGTGGTTTCAATCAACTATAATAATTCATGCGTAGGAACTCAAAGTTATTGTATACTAACTAAACTATTAATAAACAAAAATATTTTGTTTCCTTCTAAATGATAGACTCGCGAGCACACGCAAATTACTGAATTTGTAAAATACATATGGGGGTTGTTCTTTAAATAAAGCTATGTGGCTATGTAATGTTAATGTAACTATCCTTCCGCACCACCTTGAACTGGATTAGTTGTTGACTTGCCGCAGGGACGAGCAGCCCCTTCCTAAACCCAAATACTACCCTATTATGATGAATTAATTAACGTGCGTGCCGTTACGTTTTGATCATCAGTAAATATGATCATGTGCGGGATTTTGTTAAATTTATGTTTAAATTCAATGATATTTGATATGTTGATGTTCATACATTTTTTGTACACAATTACATCAGTCTTGGTTTATTTGTTACAACCTGACCACAAATACCTTTGATGTCGTATTATACTACTTGATGCCATAAATTTCAATAAAATTGAAGTACTAATAAATGGCTAATCATTATTGTCATGAGTTGGTTTTCTAATTCTTCACAAAATATGAACTTGTGATTATTTCTGTCACAATGTGTCACAGTTCTTCACGGTTCCATTACTCTCAATGAACATACCGTCAATGGACTTGTAAGGAGAGGACTGTTATTATTTTGGCCATATTACGTATTGTACATTCTAATAACGTGAATTTCATTCATAAATAAACAACTTTGGGTGCTAAATTTCTAATCTTGTTACAATTTATACATTCAGTCAGAAAAAACAAGCGCCCCTTTATCTTACAAATAAAAAAGTGTTTTTTTACTTAATTAATGAAACTAAATTATTAAATAATTAATTTACCACAATAATATCGTTATTTACCTGGTTTTAAACACCGAATTCATAAGGCATACATGTAAAAACACGTAAAATTCTCGGGACTAATTTTACCTGGCCATAGTTGTGTAATACCTGTGATAATAAATGTGAAATTCCTCGAACTGTTACTGCCTTGATTACAAGTCAGTTTACAATCCGCTAAAGCATCACTAGACCGAACATATTTATTTTTGTTTTAAATTAAGAAGTAAACAGTAATAAAAATGACTGCTAACGTGAAAATGGTATTAAAAATAATTATAATTTAAAATTTATTACTGTATTGAATTTGATGGTAACTCCTGAGAGCTAATCCAGTTTTAGATGTGAATCTTATTATTCTGCTACATTTTCCTTTTTAGGGACTAAAATGATGATGCCACATACATTTTATTTTCCCGTTGAACAACGTCGAAAACCTAAAGTAGGGAGCAGAATGCGAAAACTACAATAACAGCAATCACAGCGTAATGTCTTTGATAATGTAAAATAATCAATTTTTAGTTATTATTACTTATTGCAAATAATAAATAGATAAAATGGGTTTTTGTGACAAGTTTAACGCAAAAAATTACTCAGATCCATCTTACTACAGATACAAACATACGCCACTGAAACTGAACATTGTGAATGAATTACCCTTTCATCCCAGAATTTGAGTTTTTTCCAGAATTCAGTTACCATTAAAGCGATGTCTATAGGGAAATGAGATTAGTGGGACCCTTCAATATTAGAAATTGCCAGGAGATTATAGGATGTACATTATTACTGGGTTAGTCTCCTGCTAGGTATTTATTTTATTATTTCTAATAAAGTGATAAGACCTTATAAGAAGTATGTGCTTTTTGAATGTAATTCAGGTTAAATGTGATGTAAAGAGAAATAAGTTTGGTAGTTGTACTATCACTATTATAAACGAATACAAAATTTTCCAATATAATTTTTTATTTGTGCAAGGCCTTTCTGAATCAAAGATTCCATCATCAGGCACTTCAAAAATTATCAAATGTTAACATTTTTTAAATAATAATTCATTTTATAATAACATATGGTTAACAATTTGGATGTACGGTTAGCCAGTATAAAATATTTAATCAGAATTACATTTTAATTCCTTTATAAATTGAGATGAGAGTAAAACTGAATTTTGAATTGGTCCGTCTTCATTATTGATAAGTTTTTCTTGATTTGATAATTTGAATGTAGAAATTTGATAACTTGTGAAGTGCCTGATGATGGAATCTTTGATTCAGAAAGGCCTTGCACAGGTAAAAAATTATATTGGAAAATGTGGTATTCATTTATACTAGTGATAGTACAATAAACCCTTTTTCCAATGCTCCAAGATTCTACATACAAGTAGGTAGTGTTTTTTTAATATTGTGATGTACCAGGATATTAGAGGATCTGCATACTTTCCAATGTCACCCGCCGTTATTGCTCACAGAGTTTAAAAAAATATATGTCTACAGTAAAGTTTGGAATTATTTTATTTCCTTACATATTTTTTCATTAGGAAAACTAAATAACATTAATGGTTATCTCACTGAAAATTCAAATAAGTAGTGAACAAATAAAAATAATTTAGGGATAACAGGTTATTCCATTTACGTTATGAAACGTACCTAAAAGTATTTATTTTATAGTTTAAACAAAGCAGTAATAATTCTCTATGGCTTGAATTAGGTCTACCTTTATTTCGAAGAAATCGACAGTGTTTAGGTGACCTAAAGTTTGACCATTATTTCTTAGTGTCGTGTTTACATACATTGCTTGTCAAAATGGGCCATACAACAATGGTCTTAATTGTAGATTAAAATAACAAAACGACCATTGATAGTAGTCATGTACATAATTCCATAATTGGAACCTTTTCATTTATTCAATTTGGAAGATCTTTTCACATCCAACAAGATCTTTAGAAAAGTTGAGTAACAGTTTGTGACATATGTGTTTTCTTACTACCATCTATCCTATCCAAACGTAGAGTTTTGTAGCTTAAAACCTTCTGCTTTGACACAAGATCCTTACATGGAGAGACGAATTGAAGCTACAGACTTACTCCATATATCAAAAAAATTTGTTTAATGTGAACACATCTTTCAAATACAATGACGTAGAGCAGTAACACCTACAAAGTTCTATGGTTTCTTCGTCATGTTGATGAGTTCTAAAAGAACGAAAACAGGATCAGGCAAACTGGTTTTAGCTGTTTACTCTTATTCTTTGAGATATATCGTTCGTGAGAAGGTCTTTGTCGCCAAGAGATCGTTTACCCATTTGGGATTCGTTACTAGAGCGACATTGACCAAATTGCGGTTTGACAATTGTCTGCAAACAAAAATAAAGCCGATTTGAACTAAGATCTTGTAGATTTTTGCTTCATAACCAATTTTGGCTTCAACTTGTCCCTTCAGCTAAGGATTTTATGTCAAAGTACTATATTTCAACGGCAACACTACCTTAGGACAGGATGGATGGTAAGAAAACACCTTACCAAAACTAATTTATTCCGATTAAATACAATTACTTCATAGGTGAGAAAGAAGACGCTTTTCACCCCCGTTCCAGTTTAGGTTCGGATTTCAGTTTAGGTTCTTTCTTTTGCCGCAAGATGTCGGATATCTACGTTGCTTAGTTATTAACCTCCTTCTTTGTATCATTCGTTAACACATCCCAGACGTTTGTTCACACTCCAGATGTTTATTATCTTTACTTCAAAAATTGTGTAAGTGGTCGATTTTCGGTGTAAATGTAACTAGCAACACACCTGAATTAATATCTACTAATCGTCTGTTTCGCCTAATAGGCCTCATTAAAGAAATATCACTCCCGTTCCTCCATCCTCAACCAAACAAACTTGTCTGCTGTCAAGATTACGTCATCCATAGAGGAAACTACACATCTTTTTTTGCCACGGCCTTCTCAATATCTTCCTCCTACATTAGCAGCACTATAACAAATTATACTCAACATCCATCTACCGCACATAAAAAAGCTACCATGAATAACATCGATGTTTGTGTTCGGTGTATGATAAAGGTAACCGACGATACCAAGAGCATACAGTGCGATAGCTGCGGACAGATGGTTCCATTTTGATTGCCTAAAAAAGTATTCTGAGTCCCTCTGAATATAAACGCCTGGCAAATGATTCTGCCTTAAAATGTTCTGCAGAACAGAGTGGATTGTCATAGAGAAGTTTCTACTCCGGTTCCGGGTCACAGGTGTCTTGGAAGACATCCTTAAGAAAAATGGATTCACTTGCCACAAAGGCTGATATTGAACCTATTTCCAACGGACATTGCTACTTTAAAGGATAGCTTCGGCAGGCTGTCAAGAGCCTTTTCTGAGATCGAACCGCGTATAAACAAGATTGAAAATGAAGTTAAATACTTATTAGAAGAGTCTCAGAAAAGAAGCGATTTCTCTACCTACTGACGACATTTACTTCGGAAATAGTTTGGATAGTACTTCAAGACAGTCTAACGTTATCATCTTCAACGTTCCCGAATGTACTAGCCCACTTCTACCAGAAAAGAAGGCGTATGACTTGGATAAGATTAATAAAATTCTAGTTTCAGTTAAACTTACTTCTCAGAATTTCACCTTCTTTTCGCATCGGCAAACCCTCTACTAAGTCATCCCGTCCTATCAAAACTCATTCTGCAGAGTACAGCAGAAGCAAGATTCTTCTTCAGGAAACTTCTCATCTGATCTCCTAGATGGAGTACAACTCTCCGACGTTTCTATCTCTCACGACAGGACTCCTAGCGAACGTAAGACTCTGGACAACCTACGTAAAAACTTTGGACTCTCGCATTAAGAACGGCGAATCTGATCTCACCATAAAAACACGTCAATGGAACTCCAAAAATTGTAAATAAGCCAAAAAACTAAATTCTTTCCAACGGGTTAGCACAACTGAATATTTATTATCAAAACATAAATGGAATTAGGACTAAACTAACTGAAAATTCGTCAATCATTAACCACTTGCATACATGATATAATAGTCCTTACAGAAACAAACCTTCTACCTAGCATCGCAACCAGTGAAACTCGGCCTATCCTGCTACCAAGTTTTTAGGAGCGACAGAGCACTCGACACTTACTAATAAGAAGAGTGGTGGTGGAGTACTAATCGCCATATCTAACAAACATCAAATGTGCTGAAGTCCCTGTTTTCACCCATCAGAGGCTATTTTTGTCTCTATCTGTCTCTCCTACGGCAAGAAAATGCTCCTTGGTGGCGTCTATACTCCTCCGAATAAACCTACAGCATGTTATACTGATTTTTCCGACTCTCTCGAAGATATTGTCAACATTAATGGGTTTCAAGACATCTTGCTTCTAGGAGACTTCAATCTGCCGAATGCTGACTGGACCTCGATGTGCGCATCACATGACGGCTCTTTTCAAGTTCTTCAAAAATATGGCAACCTTGTTTGGCCTTACTCAAGTCAATAAGATTCCCAATTTCAGAGGTGCAATCCTTGACTTATGTTTCTCCTCTTCTCAAAACATAACAGTCTCTCATGACCCGGATCCGCTGCTTCCAGAGGATATTCACCATCCATCACTGTCTATGACTATATCTAGGACCATTTAATGTCCAAAAAAAATGTAACTTATCAGGCCAACGTCAAGCTTTGTGACTATGCTAGCGTACTCCAGGACCTACAGGCTCTTGACCTTGCTGACTCGGTTGCTCGGGGAGACGTCAATGAAGCATTCAACGTATTCGTCAACACAATCAAGAAGAGTGTACTTCAATTCTCTCCGAGGACGAAGATGGGATTGTCAGCCTTCCTAAATGGTTTTCTAAGGAGTTGATCCGCCTTACAATCTTGAAAAAATCTCTCCACAGACGCTACAAATCGACCCTTTCCCAGCTTAGTTATAACCAATTCGCTGCAATAAGAGCACAGTGCAAGTCATTGTCCAACACTTGTTTCAACCAGTACAATGAATACAGTTCAAACTTCAATAACTGATAACCCAAAATTCTTCTGGAGCTATATGAAAATCTTTAAATAATAACAATGCAACCCCCACTACCATGCATTTTGACGACATCTCATCAAGCTCTGAAAGAGATGTAGCGAACATGTTTGCTGACTTTTTTGCCTCAGTCTTCAATCCGGCCAATGACCATTTCAATCCAATCGAATCTCCAGCACATCTATTCACCAATTTTCTACTTGCCGCATAAGTCCATCAGAAGTTTTGAAGACACTCAAGAATCTTGACACTAAAAAAGGTCCGGGCCCCGACTCAATCCCACCGACAGTAATTAAGCACTGTGCTGACGTCATAGCCCGTCCCTTAACCACACTCTTCAACAGATCACTATCAGAAGGAGTATTCCCGGATATCTTCAAAATCGGCCATGTAGTTCCCATCCACAAGAAAGGCTCAGTAAATGATATAAAGAATTACAGGCCCATTACCATTTTACCAATACTAGCCAAAATCTTCGAGAAGATTGTTCTGAGCAGAATCATATTCATGATCAGCAGCAAATTGACCATTAGTCAGCATGGCTTTATCTCAAATAGGTCTACCTCCACCAATCTCGTTCTCTTTCAAAGCCATATCTTCGAAGCATTTGAACGAAAGGAAGCAGATTGACACCATAGAAATGGATTTCTCTAAAGCCTTCGATAGAGTGTGCCATGAAATTTGTTAAATAAATTGGGGGCATCGGGATTTTCTGGACCCTTCCTCCAGTGGCTTAAAAGCTACCTACATAACCGGAATCTGGTAGTGAAATATAAACAACGTCCTTTCCAAGGAGTTCAAAGTAACAAGCGGTGTCCCACAAGGTTCCTATCTCGGGCCCCATCCTATTCAATTTGTATATAAATGATGTGGTTTCTTCCCTGACTTGCAAACATTTGTTGTTTGCGGACGACCTGAAGCTGTACTCCGTTATATCTTCCGCCTTGGACGTGGCTCAACTTCAAGATGACATTAACAAGGTCGATCGCTGGTGTAGTCTTAACAAAATGTCGCTGAATCTGAGCAAATGTGTTTGCATCTCATTTTATCGCATTTCAAAATCTATATTGCATAATTACTCTGTCAGAGGTGTGCCACTATCCAGAACATCGGAGGTGAGGGATCTTGGAGTGTTCTTTACTTCTTCCCTAAGCTGGGAGCTCCATGTCCAACATATATGCAATAGCGCTCTTCAAGTCCTTGGCTTCCTCTTCCGAGCTTCTAAGTCATTTACTGATCTAAACGTTCTCAAACTCCTGTACTGCTGCCTGGTGAGACCGCACTTAGAATACAACAGTGTTGTTTGGTCTCCTCACCAGCAATATCTAAAAGACAACATAGAGAAGATCCAAAGGCGTTTTCTGAGGTTGGTTGGTGTTAGACTAGGATTCCGATATCTGGATGTTCCTGTGCAAGAAGTCTCACGGCTCTTAAACCTACCTTCCATGGAATTTAAGGCGTGTCAGTCAGGACTTACCTTTCTTATACAAGCTGGTCAGAGGAGAGTTGGACTGCCCTCATTTGCTGGAAAGAATAAACTTCAGGGTACCTTCTGGCACGAGGTCAAAAGGCACTTTTTGCGAAAACCTCAACTAATACCTTATATGCAGCCAATAGCTCACTGTTTCGAGTCCAGCGCCTGGGCAACACACTTCCTGATCACCTAGACTTCTTCCATACCCCGCCCTCGTCATTAAGATCAGCTGTTCGAAGCCTCCAATCGTGACACGTGACCACCTTTGGCTTGTGCAGTGAAGTGCTCTTGAGTGGTGCCTTTAGTGGGCCACTACAACCAGTGCAAGTGGTTTTGTTATGCATAGCCTGATCAAAGGTTGCTTCCGTATTAATTAACTTGTTACATTTCATGCCTAGTATTGTTAGTAGGCTATTGTTACTGATTATTCTATGTTGTTATCGCTATTTGTCATAGTTTATCTCTTGTTCGTGTCATTGTTATCGCTTTAACCACACATTATTCATTTTTGCATATATTTATTAGCTTGTTGTTATTGCAGTTTATTGTTATATTTATTAATTGTTATTGCTTTCTGTTACACCGTTGTTTGTTATTACTTCTAGCTTGTTACGTTTAACTAGTCGTCATTTATTAGTCGTTAAGTCAGCATCTTGTCTTAATCTTTGCCATTGTACTCTTCAAGTTGTTGTCTCCATTATTTAGAAAATATTTTGTTTTGTTTTTGCAATTGTACAATTTAATATTTCTTGTATATCTCTTGTACACCGTCTCAACATTGTGCTACTTTGCTTACTATATATGTATAATGTCCTAATTTAACTATACTGATTGTAAATTGGCTAAGCCGTTGGAAGACAAAATAAATAAATAAATTTCAGGCCTAGTTTACTATACTCCCAGTCAATCCAGGCACAGTTCCTAATGAATACCACTGAGGCACCAAGCATACTATATCTGATACGGTTGTCCTATTTAATAGGTCCATTACAGAATATTCACTACTAATACATTGCAGTAGGATGCCTCCCAGCATCTTGATCTTCCATCTTGAATTTTCCTATTGTAAACGCACCCATCACTAATCTGGCAGGCAGAACCCTCCGGAGTTCACAGGCCCAGACTATACTTGGGACCAGCAATTTCATCCCCGTTCCTGTACTTTAACTTCATTATAAATAGGGACCATTCTTCATCAACCCCTTTCATTGTCAGTAACCTCTGTCAACAGCTCCCAAAACAAAGTCAAAATACTCTTTGTAAATATACTAATGATGCAAAATAAATGCTTTTCATATGATGGTAACTAGCTGAAAATCTAATATTGTTACACATTAGACTAAATTGTTTAACGATTTTCTCATAACAAACATTGGTACAAATTACCCCAATGTAAAACCTTTATTGTTTGTCTTATAGAATATACATAGAAAAGTTTTATCAGAGAATTAAAATACGCCAGTAACATTTATTGAATATAAATATACTTACATCTACGTAAAAAGCACAATACAGTAGTTTTGACTAAGTATTTACACTTTAATTGTTCCATTAGTACAAAATATGTCTTCGGGAAACAATGTAATGAAAATCAGGTATAAAACAGCAACAGCTGGTGAAGCTGTGGCGTTTATTTAATCCGGGCTTAATCCTACTGAGCAATTTGCATTTACAAATGGCGCCGTTTATTTGTTTAACAAAATTAGCTCTACAATAATCCACTTTGCACAACAACCATTGTTGTGAACAACAGTACTTTTCATGATATGGACAGTTTCTAATATATATATATATATATATATATATATATATATATATATATATATATATATATATATATATGCATATATATATATATATATATAATATTAAATATATATTATTATTAAATTATATATATATATATCTACCTATTACCACAACATCATTACATAATTGTCATTACATTTGCAGTCACAGTATAATGAGTGCAAAATCAAACTATATTTGATGATATTAAACCGTTTATTCTAATCCACTTTAAACAATTCACACATGTGCCCACCGTCCAGCCAGGAGAATGTAAACGTTGACACTGCACAGGGTGCAAGTCAGAAGCTCGATAATTCAAGAGCACTATCACACGTCACACTAGCGCAGGAAAATGTAAACGTTGTCACTGCACAGGGTGCAAGTCAGAAGCTCGATAATTCAAGAGCATTATCACACGTCATACTAGCGCAGAAAAATGTAAACGTTGTCACTGCACAGGGTGCAAGTCAGAAGCTCGATAATTCAAGAGCACTATCACACGTCACACTAGCGCAGGAGAAATGTAAACGTCGTCACTGCAAAGAGTGCAAGTCAGAAGCTCGATAATTCAAGAGCACTATCACACGTAACACTAGCACAGGAGAAATAAACGTTGTCACTGCACAGAGTGCAAGTCAGAAGCTCGATAATTCAAGAACGCTATCACACGTCACACTAGTGCATGAGCATGTAAACGTCGTCACTGCACAGAGTGCAATTCAGACGCTCGATAATTCAAGAACACTATCACACGTCACACTAGCACAGGAGAAAGTAGGATGCTTTTTTATTTCTTCTTTTTTCTAAGTAATAATTATATCCAGAAGAAGAAGATAGATTTCAAAACGTTATGTTATATAGTTTGTAAACACATAGCGATGGCAAATTATTTTTCAGTTTCCATCTTCAACTGCACTCTTTAAACATAGAATTAAGCTCTTATTCAACTGACCTGAATTGATTGTATAGACACTTATCATCCATGAATTATAATAAGAAGAGGAAAATACAATTATAAGAGAAAATGCGTACTTATTAAGAAGTAAATAGATTATAGTAAAACAGAGTTCATTTTCAATTCAATTTCTACTCGAGGTAGAAGAGTGTATATGCTGTTAAAGAAGGAAAGCGATGTTTAAGTAATTGCAGTTATATAAAAGAAATTGGACTTCGATCAAAGCTTATATTTCAGTCAGGTTTCTGAGAAGGGAATTGGTATTGCTAGGAACGTCAAGAGAACGGGGCGTGGATCGCCTTTATTTACTCTGTAGATTGTGTTTTCAGCATCTAACAGATACTATTTTCTTTTGATAACTAAAACCACCTGTAGAATAGTAGAACATTTGTAGTAGAAAATAGTAAACAGTTTAGTAGAATAAAAATATTCCTAGAATGATGTTCAGTACTTGTAAACTTCATGATTTATTTGAAAATTAAAATAAGTTCTACACACTTGTCACTTTGATTGTGTGCAATACCCAATAAACCAAAACAATGACAAAATTAATACAATTGTATAAATATATGCGTTTTAATAGTGTATTTGTGTACAATTTTCTCTACTAACAAGTAAAGTTAGATACTTGAATAATTACCTCATGAATCGTATTGTATTTTAAATTGACTATGATCCTGTTTAATTATCTGTTTATTTTACAGTTTACAGCCTGTAAAGTGTACAAGTTCTACTTTTATTACACGGGTATTTTCTTCTAACTTTATAAGGAAGTCATACTTTTAAATTATCTATATTGCAACTAACGAAATGGAAACGAATTGAGGATATAAATAAGAAAGGAAGTGAATTTTCGAACAATTGCTTGGTTACTGTTCGCAGTAAATAAAAATGTACAGTTTTACGTCTGCGAGATACGGATTTACAAAATCACCAGTTGTCAAACTATCAAATATTTGATACTTGCTTACGCAGTCGTACACAATCATTCTACAAACATTTAGTGTAACCGTCAGCAGGCCATTTTGACGTATGGCAGATTTTAGCAGTTTCAACGATTTTTGTAAACGTATCACGATGGCAAATGTCTGAAATCCTGTTATCTTTTCAAACTTTCCATCTTCAACTAATACACTTTAAACATAGAATTCAGCTAATATTCCACTGCCCTAATTTGGTCGTATAAACACCGATGTATTATTTCGTATTAGAAGCAAATCCATTGATGATAGAATTACCATACCCAATTTTCTTATAGAATTGCATAAAACTCCGTTTTTGAATTACTTTAAATGTGAATGAATTTTTGAACGGAATAATTTCTCAAAACATTATAGGTTTTCGATATCTAACACTTTTAAGTTATGAAAAAAATGCATTTGTAAACATTAATTTAATTTCCTGAGAGAATTAGTACGAAATTGAAGTGTAACCAGCACACTTCTATCTCTTGACAAAAATTTTCGTAGATACTAGGAATACGTACGTGAACACCAAGTCAAACAGACATGAAATACTTCAAACATATTCACGGCACTTTAACGGAGTTCATATAAGGTGATTTACTGTTCTTCTTCAGACCATTGCAGGATCTATGTAACACACTACCCTTTAAACGCAAACACTAAATTTAGCTCTATATGAGATCCATCGAGGATATCTCCTACCAAGTTATTTATACTTCTAGATCTGATGTAAAGCATATCCTTGTGCTTCAGATGCTATTTGAAAAAAGTCAATTTGACCCTCTTGTATTAAATCGAAGACGTGCGTAACATCTGTGTTACCAAAATTCAGCTCAATAGAAATTTTTTCCGCAGATTGAGGTTTAAAAAAACCTAAAATGATTGGACTATATACGGCTGAGATATTTTTGTTTAGCATTTCATACCAGTGTGATAATTGAAAAATGTTTTTAATGACAATAAAATGCAAAATTAGGTTAAGGGCAATTATAATAATTTTTCATTTGGGATCATGGAAGCCACAAACGCTTTATTTTTCAAAAACTGACTGCATTTTAAGACTACTAAGAGATAAATGCAATTAACGTTGTCTGTGTCATTATGTACTAATACATTTTAGTGATATAAAAGTTTTGAACCTATATTCGGATTGTTAAACTATATAAATCACGCTTTTGTTCCATGATAAACGATGAGTGCATTGCAAATTCATAAAGGATATATCCATGCTATTGGCTGAGCGTTAGCGGAGCCTATCACTTTAGGGGGTGAACATGTTTCATTTCTGTCTGTCTTGGTCCGAGTTAGTGAAAAATACAGGAGGCCTCGGAAGCGTGCCCCTCCCAAACTCGGAGCAAATCAAAAAAAACAATCACATGCCACTAGTGGGAAGAGAGACAAAGAGAGACAAGAATTCGAGTAAATGATATATAATTAATGAGGTGGCAACATTTTCATGCAAAATACAATTACTGCAGCACCACGGTGCACCATGTAACTTAAGAACTAAATAACAACAGATAAAATTCCAATATAGACAATAACATAATAAATAGAAATAAATAACATAATAAATAAATAATATA
The DNA here is from genome assembly GCF_021130785.1 of Homalodisca vitripennis. Classification (NCBI taxonomy): domain Eukaryota; kingdom Metazoa; phylum Arthropoda; class Insecta; order Hemiptera; family Cicadellidae; genus Homalodisca; species Homalodisca vitripennis. The sequence goes on from NW_025779750.1 coordinate 62,687, forward strand.
ATATAGAGATTTGATATATAAATAACAATTTCAGGTACGGCAGTAGTAAATCTAAAAAATTTCAACAGGTAATTTTTTATGAGCTGAGGGGAGGGAAAAGGTTGTAGAATTTCTAGGCCCACTAATTTTAAAAAGTAATTTGGTTTCAAGTTTGTAGCCGAAAATTAAAAAAAAATATTTAAAGCCAATTTTCGAAGGAGGCGGGGGGCTTAGTTTGCCTCCACGAATCCGAATTAAAGATGAAATCCTCCCCTTCAGTTCATGTAACTAAACTAAATAATACTGGCTAATATACTGGCCCTCCTCCAGATCTAACATCTGGCAGCGCTCCATACAAGCCTATCCTCTCAAGGGGTATAAGAAGTAAAAAAACATTTCTGATCCAACCTTGTTCCAGAAGAAATTAATGGGAGCACTACACTCCGTTGGATGCCGGTCCAATAGCGCTGGCAGGGCGCGGGCATTCAGTTGGCTTCAGTGCTGTGGGCAGACTCGCCGCATCAGTCCCGCTGACGGCACTCACGGGGACCCTGCCGAAAGTCGGTGAATTAGCCAGCCATGGAGAGAAACGGGAAGAACAGAGAACAGCCAGAACACAGTAAGCTTCTCCGAACGTGTCTGACCGCTCCGAACAGTAGCCAGAGCCAGAGCCGGTGCCGGTGAACAGCTGGTCGGTAAACTAGTCAAGGTCAACCAGCTGACCTCAACCAGGCAGAAAATCAATACTCTGACGGAGTGACTCCCCCACCGACTGACAAGAGTGGCCGAGGTGGGCAAAATAAAAGACAAAAATAAATTGTCCAAACTGAGCCCCGGCTCAGTCTGTTTGTCCACACGATATCTCAAAAACGAACTGATTATCTACAGACTTGAACTTTTACACGTAGATTTATTAAACGAGAATAACTTCTATAATGGTTCATGTACGGTTGTATAATGGTGGTTCTATAATGGTTCATGGTTATGAAGTGTGACTGAGTGTCATTAAAACTTATTACTCAGTAGGCTGACACAATGTCTCTTTTTGTGCCGGGAGGATGTAAAATGTATTCTCTGTATGATTGTCTGTCTGTTTATATGTCCACAGGACAGCTCAAGAATGAAATGAGCTCCTGACTTGTATTTTTGTTGCTAGTACAGCAAGGCCTGTTACGCGACACATGCTGGGGCAACTTTGCACCTTGTTAATTTAAGACCTCTGTCATTAAAGCTACCATTAAAGTACGCATATGACATAAATGTTTTCTATAAAATAATATCTAAGATTTCTTTAAGGGTTTAATCTAGTTTTAAATATATAATAACATTGATCTAACTGAGTGGGTTATATAAAATCTAACAGTGGAAAGAGAAAGAGAGATCATTTTAATACCGCTGTAATTACGCAAGTTGATTAAAAGTGTCGTCGACGGGGCAATGTTCAATTAACCCCAGTTATTGGACTTGCAGCAAGTTGTGAGTTTTCCAATCAGGCTATTCTAATTAACTTCAGTGTCGATAAATACTAAAAATTATAAGAATTATGCAGGTAAGATTTATTTCTGTTTAAGGAACCTCAACTAATAATTGAAAGGATTGATCTTCTAAAATAAGAGAAGCCAAAGGATTCACCTCCCGGTATTCAACTTCAAAATAAGCTCAAATTTAAGAGATATTCAATTTGAATCTGTTTGATCCGCAACAGTTGTGTGAAACTTCCTAAATATATTTATTAATAATTCTGTCTGAAATCACTTTATCCACTCACTAGTCTGTGAGATGACTAGGCGAACCGTTCATTTTTAGAGTATAGTGATATCCAATATGGTATCTCCTGTTTAGGTGTCACACTGTCTGAAACTGTGATAGCCATGAGATTACAAAAATAGCCCGTCTTCTTTAGGTACATTTATGATGTGGCAACTGTACCAAGACCTTATAAAATTTTGAATGAAGTGTTCTTTATTAGAGAGTTTACCACCTTTTATCCCTCCATATCAGCACGGGTTTCATGAGAAGTTGTTTGATCAATTTTTTTGTTTTCATCAATGGCTGATTCTGCCATTATTCGAGTTGATACTAATGGCTTTTTTAAATTATAACATTCATCTATTTTTGGAAAATCTTGAGCTTTCCGATTTTTAAGGATCGTTTTTTATTGGATTAAACCCTACCTTTAAAACATATTATTCTGAATGTACAATTATTGAGTGCACTAAATGTATTTTTTACAAATTTTGAATTTTGTAAAATGGACATATAAATAAATTTAAAATATATATGCTTTTTCTTATAATTCTTGAGTGAACTGCTGAAATCAACCACATTCCTCTGAACCTAAGCAAACCGGTGTTACGTTGCCTCCTGAGTAAGCTTTCGTCATTTTAAGGGACTACGTGTAGTTGGATCAAACAATATCATGTAATAATGTGGTGTTTTCATAGATTTAGGAAATTGATATTCTCCTACAAATTATTCATATCGGTTTAATGTCAAAGAAAATATTTTAGCATAAGTAATAGATCCCACAATTGTGTAGCAAAATACTCTCTTCTTGTGCTTTTACAGGTCTTTGATTTTATGATTCATTCGCTCGGTGGAGGTAAAATAAAATAAATAATATGAATAAAAAATACAGTCTACAATGTATATTTAGCTGATGTACGCGGCTGACCACATTAGTCCATTAAAACCATAAAGCCGTTTGGAATACACGAAGAGTTTTTGTGTTCAGTCGTAGCACTAAAACAGCTGATATATGATGTGACCGGTGATGGAGCGCTTGTTCTTGTAGTGTCCGCGTGGAGCAGACGCGGCCACCAGAGACCGCAATGTAACAAAGGTACGGGTCAATGGGTGTTTAATTCAGATTCCTATAGTTCTTTGGTGGTTAATGAGCCAGGGAAGCAGAAATCGGATCCTAAGGGTAAGAAAGTTCAAGTTCCAGGAGTCATAATACTCTTTGCATTGACGGAATATACTCGTAAGTTGTAATTTAAAGTTAATTATAACTTTAAAATACGATTAATTCATAATTGTCAGTTTGTGTTTCAGTTGCATGGGATTTGAAGATAAAATTGATGCTTGGTGAGCCCACTACTGTCTCTGTAATACATAAAATCTATCTCAGTACTGGTAATAAAGACGATTCAAGGTCTTATGTAAGATTATATAAATCCCACATAGTAGGAGGGGCAGTACATGTAGTAATGGGACTATACAGACCTAATTCCTTCCGTTCCTTGTCTGACAGATTCCCACTCTGCTTGCTGTTAAAGTGTGGACTTTCACTTCTTTCTGTGCGATCTCGTAATGGTGGGGTGTTTTTGAGGTATCTTATTGATTACTGCACAGTAACAAAGTAAAACAATATCGGTATAAGAGGTCCTAAATATTTATTTTGTTTGAGAGATTCCTTCGTTCGTCTGTATTTTTGAATATATCCAGTAATCCAGTAGTCAGATATACTGATATCGGAAAACATTATAAACCACTTAAAGGTTCTAGTCAAAGGATATAATGAAATGTGTATAAAAAGTCAGGATTAGGAAATGTTACTATTATTGGGCCATAGTAATTTATAAATAAATAAAATTGGAATTAATAGATTTGGTATTACTCTTAAGTATTGCTTTATACCAACAGAGAGACAGGGAGGTTGTGGTAATTAAAAGTTTAGCCAACTACATCAACACGATGCGACGGTCTAAACTCACAGTCAGTGTTTGCTGAAGGTCTGCTGATTGTGTGCTGACCTTAGCTCGCAGTTCAGTTCAGAGTCTGTTAACTTCAGGTTCAGGAGACAGACTGGTCTGACCTGTGAACACGTAGTTAATTACAATATCTGAACCGTGACTATTGTAATCAACTGCAAAATTATGAAGTTGATTTGGGGTCAATAATTTCAGTAACGTAGCGTTTGATCTCATACCAACAGAGATTGTGGTAATTAAAAGTTTAGCCAACTCCATCAACACGATGCGACGGTCTAAACTCACAGTCAGTGTTTGCTGAATTTCTTCTGATTGTGTGCTGACCTTAGCTCGCAGTTCGGTTCAGAGTCTGTTAACTTCAGGTTCAGCAGACTGGTCTGACCTGTGAACACGTCATGTTGATTGTATTAACACTGAACTGTGACTCTTACTCTAATTACATTTACATAGCAGTTTATTCGTTTGCAAAAACTTTTTATCATAATCTTGTATAAACTTTATTGCTTGAAAACATACCAATTCCAAGTAGCATGCACTGTTACTGGTTATAATAAAATGTTTTGCAACTTTCTTGACACGCTTTTTAGAATTGTTTATGTGTTAATAAAGTCATGTTTTTTTACAATAATTTTAAAAAATTCTAAAAACTCCCATTAATTTCTAAAAGAGTTCAATCTCTTACACATTTTCATATTTTAAAGTATTAATATTAAGTATTGTATAACAAAACATTGATGCATCCAATCACGGTCCTACATTAGCTAGAGTTTCCAGAAGTTAATGTTAGGAAACTAAGGAATTTATCGAAATAACAATTACCAAATCAGAAAAAAATATAAATTTAGATAATAATATAAAAACGCTTAACATAACAGCACAAAATACTAAATTGCTAACATAAATATACAAAATATAATGTAAATGATGCAGAATATAAATTTCACAAGCAAAAACCTTTTTACAAACAGTACTATATTTGAGGTATCTTTTATACTGTATAGAACACACACACACACACACACACACACACACACACACACACACACACACACACACGCACACACACACACAAACACACGTATATATATACATATATTCGTACGTCGCTTTCCTGTCTATGGTTAAAGAAAAACGATGACTGTTAGTGTTGGTATACTGGGTCGTGTTCCAGTCTGAGGTCAGAGCAGTGACTCTCAGAGGCTTGTCACACACAGAGTACTAAACAATTCACAGACACCAGGCGTAACCCTTACAGTTGTATCGTATTCCGGGTAGTGTTCCGATCTGTGATCAAAGACAAGCAGTGACATGTCACACAGTCTACAACACAACTCACAAACACCAGACGGGCACATGCAGTTGTTTGGTATTTAGGGTCGTGTTCCAGTATGTGATCAAAGAAAAGCAGTGACTGTCAGTGACATGTCACACAGTCTACAACACAACTCACAACACCAGACGGACACATGCAGATGTTTGGTATTTAGGGTCGTGTTCCAGTATGTGATCAAAGAAAAGCAGTGACTGTCAGTGACATGTCACACAGTCTACAACACAACTCACAACACCAGACGGGCACATGCAGTTTTTTGGAATTTAGGGTCGTGTTCCAGTATGTGATCAAAGAAAAGCAGTGACTGTCAGTGATATGTCACACAGTCTACAACACAACTCACAACACCAGACGGGCACATGCAGTTGTTTGGTATTTAGGGTCGTGTTCCAGTATGTGATCAAAGAAAAGCAGTGACTGTCAGTGACATGTCACACAGTCTACAACACAACTCACAAACACCAGACGGGCACATGCAGTTGTTTGGTATTTAGTGTCGTGTTCCAGTATGTGATCAAAGAAAAGCAGTGACTGTCAGTGACATGTCACACAGTCTACAACACAACTCACAAACACCAGACGGGCACATGCAGTTGTTTGGTATTTAGTGTCGTGTTCCAGTATGTGATCAAAGAAAAGCAGTGACTGTCAGTGACATGTCACACAGTCTACAACACAACTCACAACACCAGACGGGCACATGCAGTTTTTTGGTATTTAGGGTCGTGTTCCAGTATGTGATCAAAGAAAAGCAGTGACTGTCAGTGATATGTCACACAGTCTACAACACAACTCACAACACCAGACGGGCACATGCAGTTGTTTGGTATTTAGGGTCGTGTTCCAGTATGTGATCAAAGAAAAGCAGTGACTGAAAGTGACATGTCACACAGTCTACAACACAACTCACAAACACCAGACGGGTACATGCAGTTGTTTGGTATTTAATGTCGTGTTACAGTATGTGATCAAAGAAAAGCAGTGACTGTCACACACACACACACACACACACACACACACACACACACACACACACACACACACACACACACACACGCACACGCACGCACGCACGCACGCACGCCACGCACACACACACACACACAAACACACGTACATATATACATATATTCGTACGTCGCTTTCCTGTCTATGGTTAAAGAAAAACGATGACTGTTAGTGTTGGTATACTGGGTCGTGTTCCAGTCTGAGGTCAGAGCAGTGACTCTCAGAGGCTTGTCACACACAGAGTACTAAACAACTCACAGACACCAGGCGTACCCTTACAGTTGTATCGTATTCCGGGTAGTGTTCCGATCTGTGATCAAAGACAAGCAGTGACATGTCACACAGTCTACAACACAACTCACAAACACCAGACGGGCACATGCAGTTGTTTTGGTATTTAGGGTCGTGTTCCAGTATGTGATCAAAGAAAAGCAGTGACTGTCAGTGACATGTCACACAGTCTACAACACAACTCACAAACACCAGACGGGCACATGCAGTTGTTTGGTATTTAGTGTCGTGTTTCAGTATGTGATCAAAGAAAAGCAGTGACTGTCAGTGACATGTCACACAGTCTCCAACACAACTCACAACACCAGACGGGCACATGCAGTTTTTTGGTATTTAGGTTCGTGTTCCAGTATGTGATCAAAGAAAAGCAGTGACTGTCAGTGATATGTCACACAGTCTACAACACAACTCGCAACACCAGACGGGCACATGCAGTTGTTTGGTATTTAGGGTCGTGTTCCAGTATGTGATCAAAGAAAAGCATTGACTGTCAGTGACATGTCACACAGTCTACAACACAACTCACAAACACCAGACGGGCACATGCAGTTGTTTGGTATTTAGGGTCGTGTTCCAGTATGTGATCAAAGAAAAGCAGTGACTGTCTCACACACACACACACACACACACACACACACACACACACACACACACACACACACACAACACACACACACACACACACATCACACACACACACACACAAACACACGCACATATATACATATATTCGTACGTCGCTTTCCTGTCTATGGTTAAAGAAAAACGATGACTGTTAGTGTTGGTATACTGGGTCGTGTTCCAGTCTGAGGTCAGAGCAGTGACTCTCAGAGGCTTGTCACACACAGAGTACTAAACAACTCACAGACACCAGGCGTACCCTTACAGTTGTATCGTATTCCGGGTAGTGTTCCGATCTGTGATCAAAGACAAGCAGTGACATGTCACACAGTCTACAACACAACTCACAAACACCAGACGGGCACATGCAGTTGTTTGGTATTTAGGGTCGTGTTTCCAGTATGTGATCAAAGAAAAGCAGTGACTGTCAGTGACATGTCACACAGTCTACAACACAACTCACAACACCAGACGGACACATGCAGATGTTTGGTATTTAGGGTCGTGTTACAGTATGTGATCAAAGAAAAGCAGTGACTGTCAGTGACATGTCACACAGTCTACAACACAACTCACAAACACCAGACGGGCACATGCAGTTGTTTTGGTATTTAGTGTCGTGTTCCAGTATGTGATCAAAGAAAAGCAGTGACTGTCAGTGACATGTCACACAGTCTACAACACAACTCACAAACACCAGACGGGCACATGCAGTTGTTTGGTATTTAGTGTCGTGTTCCAGTATGTGATCAAAGAAAAGCAGTGACTGTCAGTGACATGTCACACAGTCTACAACACAACTCACAAACACCAGACGGGCACATGCAGTTGTTTGGTATTTAGGGTCGTGTTCCAGTATGTGATCAAAGAAAAGCAGTGACTGTCAGTGACATGTCACACAGTCTACAACACAACTCACAAACACCAGACGGGCACATGCAGTTGTTTGGTATTTAGTGTCGTGTTCCAGTATGTGATCAAAGAAAAGCAGTGACTGTCAGTGACATGTCACACAGTCTACAACACAACTCACAACACCAGACGGGCACATGCAGTTTTTTGGTATTTAGGGTCGTGTTCCAGTATGTGATCAAAGAAAAGCAGTGACTGTCAGTGATATGTCACACAGTCTACAACACAACTCACAACACCAGACGGGCACATGCAGTTGTTTGGTATTTAGGGTCGTGTTCCAGTATGTGATCAAAGAAAAGCAGTGACTGTCAGTGATATGTCACACAGTCTACAACATAACTCACAAACACCAGACGGGCACATGCAGTTTTTTGGTATTTAGGTTCGTGTTTCCAGTATGTGATCAAAGAAAAGCAGTGACTGTCAGTGACATGTCACACAGTCTACAACACAACTCACAACACTAGACGGGCACATGCAGTTGTTTGGTATTTAGGGTCGTGTTCCAGTATGTGATCAAAGAAAAGCAGTGACTGTCAGTGATATGTCACACAGTCTACAACACAACTCACAACACCAGACGGGCACATGCAGTTGTTTGGTATTTAGGGTCGTGTTCCAGTATGTGATCAAAGAAAAGCATTGACTGTCAGTGACATGTCACACAGTCTACAACACAACTCACAAACACCAGACGGGCACATGCAGTTGTTTGGTATTTAGTGTCGTGTTCCAGTATGTGATCAAAGAAAAGCAGTGACTGTCAGTGACATGTCACACAGTCTACAACACAACTCACAAACACCAGACGGACACATGCAGATGTTTGGTATTTAGGGTCGTGTTCCAGTCTGTGGTCAAAGAAAAGCAGTGACTGTCAATGATATGTCACTTATCACTGATTGCTCAGCTCACTTTGCCACATTCAACAATCGTGGTCTGACCTAGATCAATATGTTGTATGTATACGCAATGACAGCAAAATATTTAGTCTAATAATTTCCTTAAAAAATGAAGGGTAGGTAAAAGGTTTAAAAGCATCATAATTAGCATTATTTTATGTGAACTGTGCACAGAGAGTCGCAGGATAAAACCTCGGTAAAACCTGTAATTCCGATAAATAACGTCACATTTATTAGGCCTAACGGACGGCGCGCGGTAATCTTCTTACGTGACAAGCGGCTTTGAATCTTCGCCCGTCAATTAGGTTTACACTTCAAAGATTTGCAAAGGAAGGCTATTTGAGAGGTTGTGAAATGGGGTAATAAATTAGGTTGCACTAAACCGTTCTTCCGATGAAAGATTTGGTTTATTTACTCATACCTTTTTTACTACACACCAAAAATATCAAAAGATTTATAATGGTAAATGGTGTATTAAAATCATTTTCTGCTTACCAATTTTTTCAAAACTTACCACCACTTTTCTAATATAAATACTTTCAAATAATACGATGTCTTAACCTTCGTTGACACTTCCAACATTCACTAAGTATATCTTTCACTCACTCTTCTTCACCACAGTGTGTAATGGTTTATATGCAGTAATTTAAAACCCTGAATTTTAAAAATAATTTACTACATTTAATATTAAAATTATGGTTTACTTATGACTAGAACCCTTGAAAAGTATGTTTAAGTAACTTGGTAACACTAACCATGTCCCTATTGGTGGAAAAGAAAGTGTTTCTGAATAATCAAACGGTAATTTTCATACACTACTGTAGCAAATTTTATTTTACAAATCGTATTACGTGATATTAGCTTCAATTTAGGTACTATATTAAGGGATGTTTTACTGTTTGTCCACCAGAAGTGGACGCCTTGTAACATGTCATTTTTATAGGGTGTGTAAATAAGGAATTTTTATTATGTTTGTGAGAGGAGAATATTTTTTAGTTAATGACATGTTATGATTATTATTTCTTCCACCTACATTTATACTCCAGTAGCTCAACATCAACGCAGGAGAAGTCAGCTGACGAGGTCCGGCTCGACCGGGTAAGACACAGAGTTTCAGGATACATCCGCCGGAGTTCGCTTCAAGGGCTGAAGCGCCTTACAGCGGACGACTCCAGTACTACAGTACGTAAGTACGCTGTGCCTGGCTTCCTCGCTCTCTCGGTCGCTGTCTCTCGGTCGCTGTCTTTCGGTCGGTGTCTAGCAGTCGAAGTCGTCGAGTCGGAGTCGCCGCCCCCACACACGCCACGATAAGGTGCAAGTAAGTAGGTACTTATTTACCTGCCAAAACACGCTTTTACCTGAACTTGCCTAGTCACTAACGATAGGATAAGTACATGACATTACGTACTTAAGCTGCTAACAGAATATAATTATAGATATAAAGTGTAGCAAGAAAATAGATAAGTACGAATAGGATTAGATTCTATTACTAGTAAAGAAGAGTTTAATTTAGTTTTTATCGTTTCTTTTCGAGGCCACTGGGTTGCTTGACGTACGTTGGCACCAGTGTTCCTGAGCTTCGGGCTAGGCGTAATTTAATTTAGTTTTACTTAATTGTCGTTTCTTTTCGAGGCCGCTGGGTCGCTTGACGTACGTACGTTGGCACCAGCGTTCCTGAATTTTGGACTAGGATTGAACGTAGTTTAATTTAGTTTATCGTTTCTTTTCGAGGCCACTGGGTTGCTTGACGTACGTTGGCACCAGTGTTCCTGAGCTTCGGGCTAGGCGTAATTTAATTTAGTTTTACTTAATTGTCGTTTCTTTTCGAGGCCGCTGGGTCGCTTGACGTACGTACGTTGGCACCAGCGTTCCTGAATTTTGGACTAGGATTGAACGTAGTTTAATTTAGTTTATCGTTTCTTTTCGAGGCCACTGGGTTGCTTGACGTACGTTGGCACCAGTGTTCCTGAGCTTCGGGCTAGGCGTAATTTAATTTAGTTTTACTTAATTGTCGTTTCTTTTCGAGGCCGCTGGGTCGCTTGACGTACGTACGTTGGCACCAGCGTTCCTGAATTTTGGACTAGGATTGAACGTAGTTTAATTTAGTTTATCGTTTCTTTTCGAGGCCACTGGGTTGCTTGACGTACGTTGGCACCAGTGTTCCTGAGCTTCGGGCTAGGTGTAATTTAATTTAGTTTAATTTTATTTAGTTTATCGTTTCTTTTCGAGGCCGCTGGGTCGCTTGACGTACGTTGGCACCAGCGTTCCTGAGCTTCGGGCTAGGCGTAATTTAGTTTAGTTTTACTTAGTTTATCGTTTCTTTTCGAGGCCGCTGGGTCGCTTGACGTACGTTGGCACCAGCGTTCCTTAGCATCGGGCAGGACGTAATTTAGTTAAACTTTGATTTAGTTAAGCTTTTATTTAGTTTATCGTTTCTTTTCGAGGCCGCTGGGTCGCTTGACGTACGTTGGCACCAGCGTTCCTTAGTTTCGAGCTCTAGGCGAGCTAGGCGCGATTTCGAGAGAGCTAGTGTTCGCATTAAATTTTTATTTAGTTTATCATTTCTGTTCGAGGCCGCTGGGTCGCTTGACGTACGTTGGCACCAGCGTTCCTTAGATTCGAGCTCCAGGCGAGCTAGGCGCGATTTCGAGCGAGCAAGTGTTTACATTTAGTTTATCGTTTCTTTTCGAGGCCGCTGGGTCGCTTGACGTACGTTGGCACCAGCGTTCCTTAGTTTCGAGCTCGAGTCGAGCTAGGCGCGAATTTGAGTGAACTAGTGTTCGCATTTAATTTTTATTTAGTTTATCGTTTCTGTTCGAGGCCGCTGGGTCGCTTGACGTACGTTGGCACCAGCGTTCCTTAGTTTCGAGCTCCAGGCGAGCTAGGCGCGATTTCGAGCGAGCTAGTGTTTACATTTAGCATTTATTTAGTTTATCGTTTCTTTTCGAGGCCGCTGGGTCGCTTGACGTACGTTGGCACCAGTGTTCCTTAGTTTCGAGCTCGAGTCGAGCTAGGCGCGAATTTGAGTGAATTAGTGTTGCATTTAGCCTTTATTTAGTTTATCGTTTCTTTTCGAGGCCGCTGGGTCGCTTGACGTACGTTGGCACCAGTGTTCCTTAGTTTCGAGCTCGAGTCGAGCTAGGTGCGAATTTGAGTGAATTAGTGTTCGCATTTAGTTTTTATTTAGTTCATCGATTCTTTTCGAGGCCGCTGGGTCGCTTGACGTACGTTGGCACCAGCGTTCCTTACTTTCGAGCACTAGTCGAGCTATGTGTGATTTCGAGCGAACTAGTGTTCGCATTTAGATTTATTTAGCTGTCATTTTCTTTTTTTTGGCCGCTGGGTCGCTTGACGTAAGTTGGCTCCAGCGTTCCTCGTTTTCTAGCTTCAGTTGAACTAACAACTGTCGTATTAGGGGACGTTTAGGTGGTGGAACAGTCATCCTAAAGCAAATGCTGACGCCTTCCCTTTATTCCCTTTCGTTTCCGAGTCTGCGATGATGAAAGCATGTTGATCCGTTGATCATCGGTGCTGTATTTGCTTCGGCTTTTGGTTTTACATTAATTCGGTTCTGAGCTGAACTTGGAAACTACCTCTCCCTTTCGAACCCTGGATTTTACCCCTCTCGACTGTTCTATCCGGTGTCTTAGGGTTATATATTTTTATAAACTATCCCTGACCCGATTAAACGTTATAAATTTGGCGCCCGAACAACAGGGACGAAATTAAACGATAGTTTTCTGAAAATTTAATTTAGTTTTCAGATTATTTAAGGAAATTAGTTTAAAATGTTTGAAAACGTTATATTTTGCAAGTTTTTTGCAGTTTTACGCTGGCTGTTGGGAGTATTTTATATTTTGCCAACCTCAAACAAAAGGGCCGATTTAGATAAGGCTAACGGTACTAAGGGTGATAAAGATACGCCTGTACCATTGTCTACAGAAACTCGACCTTCGGCAACGCTTAATGTTTCCACTAGGCAACCGGAAACAATAAAAGATAAATCCCCGACGGAAAACGACCCATATGTTGGATGGGTCTATCGCTTAGACAAAACCCAACTACGTAACGAATTATTAAAATACAATCTTGATAGTGAGGGAAAAGTCGACGAATTAAGGAAACGATACGTAGCATATTTACGGTCGGATAAATTAACGACTTCAGAGCGTGAGGTCGAGAACGAAAATAATAGGATGGACTATGCGGGCGTATTAGGAGGCAATTCCGTATCTCAAACCCGCGGGATACTGAACAGCAACGAGCAAAACGAAAGCGTGGCTCTTCGTGAAATTCTTGGACTCCCTCCTAACGCTGATAGCAGAACTCTAAGAGAAATGATTTTATCGTTAAAAACCACTAGAGAATCCCAGCCTTCAGCTAATGGCACGATGGGAACTCCGCACACAAACGTAGTACATAGCCACCAATCGATGTTACCGAACTATTCACTTCCGACGTATACACAAACGAATCCGGTCGGACTACAAAAACGACCAGGTTGTTTCGATCTGCAGAATGACTCGCCTAACTTATGCAACCTAGTAAGGAAATGGAATCTTCGTTTTGACGGAGTGAAAGGACCGATCTCGTTCTTAGAGAGATTGGATGAGCTACTCGACGCGTACGGCATTGAACGAAACAACATCCTTACAGCCTTGCCAGAGATTTTCCAAAACTCTGCACTTCTGTGGTATAGGAACAAGAAGGACTTATGGAACAATTATGTGGATTTTCGGAGGGACTTTGAAACACAGTTTCTTCCTCCTGGATACAAACAAAATCTTGACGACGAAATCCGGAAGCGTACACAAGGTCAAGAGGAGCAATTTAAAGACTTTGTCGTGGCTTTAATGACATTAATGCGCAGAAGAGGTTCGTTAACATTAGATGAAAAACTCAATATTTTATATTCAAACATGCGTCCCGAGTATAAACTTACGATGAAACGACAAGAATGTAGGACCATATCGGATATGATTCACCAGGCTGAGCAGTATGAAGAATATTTGAGGGCCCGAAACACTTACCGACCTCCTCCACTGCCATCACTCGCCCTAGTGCCAGAGACGGCATACTATGCAAAGAAGAAGTGTGATAAATCTCACGAAGCGTCTGCGGTTAGCAAGAACGGCGTTACAAAGACAAAACCCGCTCAAGTAGAAAATGAAATGAGTTGCACCATTCATGGCGAGGCGAACCACACGCAAAGACGGACGACAGAAACCAAAATTGTCAAACCTAACGTTCAAAAAGATAAACGTGAGCTTAACGTGAGGTTCCAGACCCCAGTTAACACGGTGAGGCGTATACGCGACGACACCATATGTTGGAACTGCGAAAAAAGGGGGCATTTTTTTCGAGAATGCCAGAGGCCCAAGACCTTGAGGTGTTTTTATTGTAAGCGACAAGGTATAGCAACTACCGCTTGCAATTGCCAGACGGGAAACGGTCGGTGGACTCAGCCGAGAAGGGGTCACCTGAGTCCCAACCGAAGAAATTAAGAACGACCCCAGAAGACTGGCAGAGTTGGCTTCGCACAATAGCGAATTTTTCTGGATCAGTACGGAGCAGCAGAAACATGGACAGCAGACCACACATCGAAATGGAAATCTACGGTAGCATATTTTCTGCTCTAATAGATACTGGAGCAACGATTTCAATGGTGGGAAAGAGACTAGCTGAGCATTTGCGAAGAAACGGAAATGTACCATTTACACGCCCGATGAAAATCCGGATGGCTGATGGCTCACAGACATCGTTAGAAGAATATTATACGTTCGAAGGCTTGATCTCCTATAGAGATACGACGCATACGTTCGAAGCACTTTGCGTGCCGTCACTTACTTCGGACCTGATAGTTGGTGTCGATTCGATTGAATCGTTGGGGTTGCTGACATATGATTTCCCTTCCCAGACGCGACATGAACGTAATATCTTCTTAAAGAGGAGTGATGTAGGGGATGTTAGCGGATTGAATCAGCTATCAGAAGATGAACAAGAGGTCTTAGAAAAATTTCTAACAGAGGAGTTGCCTAAATTCGATGATGTTACGGGTAAAAACAACACTAGTTGAACACAAGATTCGCCTGATCGATAATACACCTATTAAACAAAGGTACTATACGAGAAATCCGGCAATGCAGGCTGTACTAGAAAAAGAGTTAGAGCGTATGATCGAAGCTGAAGTGATCGAACCGTCTTCGAGTCCGTGGAGCTCACCGATTGTACTTACCAAAAAACCATCTGGTGCATACAGAGTATGTATCGATTTTCGGCGTCTAAATGCAGTCACGGTGAAGGATGCTTACCCCTTGCCACAAATCAACCCCATTCTAGAAAAACTCAAGGAAGCCCGCTATATTTCGACCATCGACCTCAAAGATGGATATTGGCAGGTCCCTTTATCAGAGGAAAGTCGGCCGCTGACAGCATTCACTGTACCTGGAAAAGGATTGTTCCAATTTCGCGTCATGCCATTTGGTTTGCATTCGGCTGGGGCTACCTTCCAGCGCCTCTTGGACACCGTTATAGGACCAGAATTGGAACCTAAAGTGTTTGCCTATCTGGATGACCTGGTTATCGTGAGCCCTAACTTTGAGGCTCATCTAGAGCTTCTTCAAGAGGTTTTTCAACGACTAAGAAGAGCAGGTCTGAAACTTAACCCTGCCAAATGTCACTTCTGCAAAACTGAACTGAAGTATTTGGGTCACGTTGTGAACGACAGGGGCATTAAGACAGATCCAGAGAAAGTTCGAGCCATTGTAGAATTTCCTAGGCCGTCCAATTTGAAAACTCTAAGAGGCTTCCTTGGTATGGCCTCGTGGTATCGGAGGTTCGTCCCCAACTTCGCATCTCTGACCACCCCCCTCACGAGACTGTTGAAGAAAGATACTAGATGGCAATGGACGGAAGAACAGGAGAGTTCATTCAAGACTCTTAAGGAAAAATTAACGACTACGCCTATCCTAGCCTGTCCTGATTTTGGACAAACGTTTGTTTTTACGAGTGGACGCCTCGGGCGATGGCCTTGGAGCATCGTTAACACAAACACAGAACGGAAAAGAAGTTGTGATTGCGTACGGTAGCAGATTGTTGACGGGAAATGAGCGCAAATTCTCAGTCACAGAAAAAGAATGTTTAGCGCTAGTCTGGGCCGTAAAAAAATTTCGCCCATACCTAGAGGGATATCACTTTATCGCAGAATCGGACCATCAGGCTTTGAGATGGTTACAAAAGTTAGAGACTCCTTCTGGTCGGCTGGCCCGCTGGGTGTTGGAACTCCAGCAACACGATATGGAGATACGATACCGAAAAGGAGCCCTAAACAAAGTGGCTGACGCTCTGTCTCGGAACCCGGTATATGAGCAAACAAATTGAGCATATAGGATCATTTACGGCTGAAAATTGTTCAGCTCAGAAAAGAAGGCAGGTAAACAGAAGACCACGTCAGGAAGAAATTACGGATAAATCCAATGATGTAGTGATGGTTGATAGGAACCTATGGTATAAAAGGCTATACAAGATGGCCACAAAGGGTGACTCAAATCTAATTATAAAAGATGGGAACCTCTATCGTCGAATAGTAGTAAAAGGAAATAACGGACGCAGACAGGCCCACTGGAAAATGTGCGTTCGCGAAGAAGACCGCCCGAAAGTACTGCAAGAAAATCACGATAAAGAAACTGCAGGTCATTTGGGGGTTAGAAAAACCGCCTTAAAGCTCTCACAATGTTACTACTGGCCAGGTTGGTTTCGTGATGTGAAGGCATACGTTAGAAAATGTCTTACATGTCAACAATATAAAGTTGAACAAACCAAGCCCGCCGGGAGGATGTATTTTCGTAAGCCCCAAGGTCCGTGGTACACGGTTACCGCAGATATAGTCGGCCCCTTACCAAGATCGAAGAGTGGAAATCGGTTTATACTAGTATGTCAAGATTACTACAGCAAGTGGTTAGAACTTAGTCCACTTAGATCGGCCACGGCAGCTAATGTGGTAAAGAATTTCAAAGAGATGATTTTGTTCAGATACGGTGCACCCAGCGTTTTAATAACCGATAATGGGTCACAATTTGTTTCGAAAATTTTTCGGGATCTTTGTAGGGACTGGAACGTCGACTGTCAACTGACGGCCCCTTATAGTCCTCAGAGCAATCCAGTAGAACGTTCTAACCGCGTCATCAAAACCTTGATATCGCAATTCGTTGGTGAAGACCACCGATCGTGGGATGCTAAACTAAGTGAGTTTAGGTATGCTTTAAATACAGCGAACCATGAATCGACAAAATTCACGCCAGCCATGCTTAACTTTGGACGCGAGCTGAGACTGCCTAAAGCAATATGTGGACCTGCATTTGAGTACTCCGTCGACCAGGAAACGACTACACGAGAAGAACGACACGAACAACGAATGGAAGAATTTAAAAGGATTTATCAAAGCTGTCATCGTAATTTAGCCCGTGCCTTCCAGAGGCAGTCACGATATTATGACCTCAGGCGACGAGATCATAATCTCCGTGTTGGACAGTTGGTCTGGAAAAGACATCACACCCTATCTTCAGCTCCTGACGCGTATGCATCGAAGCTGGCGCCCCGTTTTGTAGGCCCTTTCGAAGTAATTAGGTTTAAAGGCCCAAATATCGTCGAGTTAAAAGACCGTTTGACGAACAAGACTCAAACGGCCCACGTAAAAGACTTGAAAAATTACACGGGGTCGGACTAAAGGGAGGAAATTAATAAGTAATATATATCGTCACTGGCTCAGTGAAATTTAGTGGTAGTTTGTTTTGGATGCATGAACGTAAGCTTGACGAGATGCTTTATTTGCAGGCTATATTGAAAATACTGCACGAGGTTTATAGACAGCCTCCTGCTTGAGAACGCCTGTCCCACGCTTCTGTAGCTACGAAGAATAACTCAGTGCGAGCTAGCATGGAGTATCTCCGGCCAGTACTACCGCCGAGTTCTGGAGAATTGGATTGCCTATTCCCTGGTCAAAGGATTAACGGAGACGTTATTAACGCGTACATGCGGTTGTTGGAAAGGAGGAGTATTTTCTACGCCACCGTACCTGTGACCTATTCTGTAGACACATATTTTTTTGAGACCTGGGAAAGAGGGGGCTACGATCGAGTGAAGAGCGCGTTTAAGGGGATCAACCTCTTTTCTAGGGACCTGATTCTGTTCCCCTTACACTTAAGGGACTACGAGGGAGGTCACTGGGCACTTATCGCCGTGAAACCAAAACTCAACCTCATCAGGTCACTTGACTCCTTGGGACATCCCCGGACTAAAGAGATGCGAGTGATCCTCGAGTTTATGGAAAATAATGCAGCGGAAAGGAAAGTAATATTTGACAGGGACGTTTGGATAATATGCAACACACCAGACGAGTGCCCCAAACAACAAAACGCTACGGACTGTGGAGCGTTTGTATGCGCCTACGCAGAACTCTTGTCAGCGGGGGACACGCCGTCGGGGAAAACCATCAACCCCCTGGAAACCCGAAAAGACGTAGCTCGGGCGCTTAGGAGAGGGAAAATATCCCAGGGAGACTTCCGGGTCTACGGCGAAGCAGGAGACAGGATGTCAAACGAGAGGGTCGTCGCGGTAGCCGAGGAAGATTTCGTTTTGATCAGAGAGCTAAGCGAGGCGATTGGAGATTTAGTTCCTGCGTCCCCGGAACTCCCGCTAAGCAGAGGAGAGGAGGATGACCCCGGGAGAGGCATAGTTCTACCGGATCTAACGATGGAAGAGCCTGTGGTGATGACGCCGAGAACCAATACTCCCACGGACGAGCGGACGTCTTCCTGGCTGTCCATAACAGCGAGTGAGACGTGGGAGATGGTAGAAGATGAAAATTGCAGCGCGCCGGAGATCCGAGTGTCAGCACCCGCCGCTAAACCCAGGACGCCAACGAGCCCAGCAGTAGCGACGATGACTTGTGAGGATGCCCGACATAGGCTTCATGACCATTCGTCAGTTCTTCGGAACGGCCGTGGGAGTAACCCCCTCGTATGGAAAACCAAACGCCCAAGACACCCAGTAAGGGTAAGGCTCCAGAACCCTGATGGAACGTGGTACCGAACAAACGCGAAAAACGTTACAAAGAAACCAAATTAAAGGGCAATTATAGCAAATACGTAACGGCCCCGACGCAGGAAGCGATCTGCAGTTTAAGTTTACGTTTTACAGAAGAAGCCTTTAGTTTAACTTTTTCTCATTTTGTTTCCCCGAAGTGGGTGGGGGATGTAACATGTCATTTTTATAGGGTGTGTAAATAAGGAATTTTTATTATGTTTGTGAGAGGAGAATATTTTTTAGTTAATGACATGTTATGATTATTATTTCTTCCACCTACATTTATACTCCAGTAGCTCAACATCAACGCAGGAGAAGTCAGCTGACGAGG
Organism: Homalodisca vitripennis; assembly: GCF_021130785.1. Lineage (NCBI taxonomy): Eukaryota > Metazoa > Arthropoda > Insecta > Hemiptera > Cicadellidae > Homalodisca > Homalodisca vitripennis. The sequence continues at coordinate 81,863 of NW_025779750.1, forward strand.
TCCGGCTCGACCGGGTAAGACACAGAGTTTCAGGATACATCCGCCGGAGTTCGCTTCAAGGGCTGAAGCGCCTTACAGCGGACGACTCCAGTACTACAGTACGTAAGTACGCTGTGCCTGGCTTCCTCGCTCTCTCGGTCGCTGTCTCTCGGTCGCTGTCTTTCGGTCGGTGTCTAGCAGTCGAAGTCGTCGAGTCGGAGTCGCCGCCCCCACACACGCCACGATAAGGTGCAAGTAAGTAGGTACTTATTTACCTGCCAAAACACGCTTTTACCTGAACTTGCCTAGTCACTAACGATAGGATAAGTACATGACATTACGTACTTAAGCTGCTAACAGAATATAATTATAGATATAAAGTGTAGCAAGAAAATAGATAAGTACGAATAGGATTAGATTCTATTACTAGTAAAGAAGAGTTTAATTTAGTTTATCGTTTCTTTTCGAGGCCCACTGGGTTGCTTGACGTACGTTGGCACCAGTGTTCCTGAGCTTCGGGCTAGGCGTAATTTAATTTAGTTTTACTTAATTGTCGTTTCTTTTCGAGGCCGCTGGGTCGCTTGACGTACGTACGTTGGCACCAGCGTTCCTGAATTTTGGACTAGGATTGAACGTAGTTTAATTTAGTTTATCGTTTCTTTTCGAGGCCACTGGGTTGCTTGACGTACGTTGGCACCAGTGTTCCTGAGCTTCGGGCTAGGCGTAATTTAATTTAGTTTTACTTAATTGTCGTTTCTTTTCGAGGCCGCTGGGTCGCTTGACGTACGTACGTTGGCACCAGCGTTCCTGAATTTTGGACTAGGATTGAACGTAGTTTAATTTAGTTTATCGTTTCTTTTCGAGGCCACTGGGTTGCTTGACGTACGTTGGCACCAGTGTTCCTGAGCTTCGGGCTAGGCGTAATTTAATTTAGTTTTACTTAATTGTCGTTTCTTTTCGAGGCCGCTGGGTCGCTTGACGTACGTACGTTGGCACCAGCGTTCCTGAATTTTGGACTAGGATTGAACGTAGTTTAATTTAGTTTATCGTTTCTTTTCGAGGCCACTGGGTTGCTTGACGTACGTTGGCACCAGTGTTCCTGAGCTTCGGGCTAGGTGTAATTTAATTTAGTTTAATTTTATTTAGTTTATCGTTTCTTTTCGAGGCCGCTGGGTCGCTTGACGTACGTTGGCACCAGCGTTCCTGAGCTTCGGGCTAGGCGTAATTTAGTTTAGTTTTACTTAGTTTATCGTTTCTTTTCGAGGCCGCTGGGTCGCTTGACGTACGTTGGCACCAGCGTTCCTTAGCATCGGGCTAGGACGTAATTTAGTTAAACTTTGATTTAGTTAAGCTTTTATTTAGTTATCGTTTCTTTTTCGAGGCCGCTGGGTCGCTTGACGTACGTTGGCACCAGCGTTCCTTAGTTTCGAGCTCTAGGCGAGCTAGGCGCGATTTCGAGAGAGCTAGTGTTCGCATTAAAATTTTTATTTAGTTTATCATTTCTGTTCGAGGCCGCTGGGTCGCTTGACGTACGTTGGCACCAGCGTTCCTTAGATTCGAGCTCCAGGCGAGCTAGGCGCGATTTCGAGCGAGCAAGTGTTTACATTTAGTTTAGTTTATCGTTTCTTTTCGAGGCCGCTGGGTCGCTTGACGTACGTTGGCACCAGCGTTCCTTAGTTTCGAGCTCGAGTCGAGCTAGGCGCGAATTTGAGTGAACTAGTGTTCGCATTTAATTTTTATTTAGTTTATCGTTTCTGTTCGAGGCCGCTGGGTCGCTTGACGTACGTTGGCACCAGCGTTCCTTAGTTTCGAGCTCCAGGCGAGCTAGGCGCGATTTCGAGCGAGCTAGTGTTTACATTTAGCATTTATTTAGTTTATCGTTTCTTTTCGAGGCCGCTGGGTCGCTTGACGTACGTTGGCACCAGTGTTCCTTAGTTTCGAGCTCGAGTCGAGCTAGGCGCGAATTTGAGTGAATTAGTGTTTGCATTTAGCCTTTATTTAGTTTATCGTTTCTTTTCGAGGCCGCTGGGTCGCTTGACGTACGTTGGCACCAGTGTTCCTTAGTTTCGAGCTCGAGTCGAGCTAGGTGCGAATTTGAGTGAATTAGTGTTCGCATTTAGTTTTTATTTAGTTCATCGATTCTTTTCGAGGCCGCTGGGTCGCTTGACGTACGTTGGCACCAGCGTTCCTTACTTTCGAGCACTAGTCGAGCTATGTGTGATTTCGAGCGAACTAGTGTTCGCATTTAGATTTATTTAGCTGTCATTTCTTTTTTTTGGCCGCTGGGTCGCTTGACGTAAGTTGGCTCCAGCGTTCCTCGTTTTCTAGCTTCAGTTGAACTAACAACTGTCGTATTAGGGGACGTTTAGGTGGTGGAACAGTCATCCTAAAGCAAATGCTGACGCCTTCCCTTTATTCCCTTTCGTTTCCGAGTCTGCGATGATGAAAGCATGTTGATCCGTTGATCATCGGTGCTGTATTTGCTTCGGCTTTTGGTTTTACATTAATTCGGTTCTGAGCTGAACTTGGAAACTACCTCTCCCTTTCGAACCCTGGATTTTACCCCTCTCGACTGTTCTATCCGGTGTCTTAGGGTTATATATTTTTATAAACTATCCCTGACCCGATTAAACGTTATAGCCTCGCTACCGAAGTCCGCAGTGTTGGACAAAGAGGGATATTTGATCGGTACATTCCCGAGTTCTGATCACTCATCATTAACAAACACTTCCACAACACAAGAAGAACAGCGACACGGAAGTACACTGTTATAACAGCGACGCACAATCAAGGCACTGTTGCAGCACTGTACAGCTACCGAAACGCTCGATCTTGACCATTAATTAGAGCGTAGGAGGAATTTTGCGATAAGACAACTCGTAATATTTATCTACTGAAGATTGTTCTACACTACTATAGTACGCAGATTGGATAAAAGACCCGTTTGTCACTTAGTATTTTGTTTGTATCAATGAATGTCAGTGAAACATATATTTCAGTACTTTGTGATATATAATATGTAACAGAAGAGTATTCATTCCTCTATGATGTCAACGGACATTTTTGGAATATTTCTTGGTTTATTTTTGATCTGCACTTTTTGAAAATTCAATCAGAAAGCTGAAGTGCAAAATATTTGCTTGTTTAGACACAGTTTATTAATTAAATAATCAACGGCTTCACGTTCTTATAATAATACTTGTATAATAAGAAGCCTATATGAAAGGTACATTTTGACATGATATTTGTATGTAAAGCCTTTTTCTCGGTCTGAAGGAAGTTCAGTATATTAATTAGTGGTAAAATACTGGAACTTATCCACATACAAATTAGTGATAGGAATTTTCCTGAGACCATTAAATTACAACTTCATTAAAATTGGTGTTTAAGATCCCTATCCAGTAAATGACCGCGGGTTAAAGTTGGCGGTCAATAATGGGATAAGAAGCGCTCAACTACTGGAAAATGTTTAATTAAACTGTGTGTTGAAATTATTTATTTCATTATTCAATCCTTATATATGACCCTAAGCCTACCAGGTAATGACCGCTTATTCACTTGTCTTGTTGACCAGAAAATGAACCCGGTCATAATTTCAGTCATATGTACACAATACGGTCACTGACTAGGTAATTGATATACAGCCACTAGTCAATAATAGCGCTATTTATTGATCATATAATATACGTATATATTTTCGTAGTGGGTATATATTTGATTAGATTAAATTATATTGTATTTTCAAGAACCAAAATTCAATGTATAGTGTAAGATTTCATCAATTCGGAATTGATAGTTAGGGGCATTTTCTCGGAATATTTAGTAATAATAGAATGGATATTTGAAGTTTTTTTAGCAATTGAAACTAATCCAAATACTTTTGTAGCATTCACAATTGTTTTTAAAACTGTAATTCCAATATCATTCAATAACAATTCCCACATCTATCATTTGAATTAAACTTAGATAATTACATTATAAAAGCTTATTTTATTGCAGTTAATTTTATTTATTTATTTCATCGGAATTAAGTAAACCTACAGATGAATGTAAATTTTTAATAGCAGACTAAAGCACTATAACATACGTACAATATCTAATTACTATTTTTAACAATTAAACAATAACAATAATACTTATCATTTTAACAAGAGAATTATATAAACCATATTTAAGTGGTTTCTAATTTAACGGCATTGGAGTAAAAAGGAAATGTCATTATTTTATAAGTTATTCACGCAATATAAGAATCTTACCACGCGGAAAGGATTTTAATAAAATGGCAAAGCAAGGCGTTAAGCCCATCTTGTTAATTCTTCCTGTCACATTAAATTGCTTAAGCCTGGAGCCATCAATTAGGCTC